>NW_027187498.1:0-131044 GCF_041381155.1 Argopecten irradians | reverse complement strand
TTTTGAAAATAGCAAGATTAACAAACACCAACTAATTTCAAAATCCAAGATGGCTGTCGGATCTTGTATACCGATCGGTCCAAAAAATACAATATGCACAACTAGGGTCCTAGGGGAACCTACATATAAAATTTGAAAAAGATCCCTTTCAGTACTTTTTGAGAAATAGCGGTAACAAACTTTAACTATCAAAATCCAAGATGGCCGCCTGTCGGCCATCTTGTTGACCGATCTGTCCCAAAATACAATATGCACAACTAGGGTCCTAGGGGAACCTGTATAAGAAATTTGAGAAAGATCCCTTCAGCACTTTTTGAGAAATAGCGGTAACAAACTTTAACTATCAAAATCCAAGATGGCCGCCTGTCAGCCATCTTGTTCACCGATCGGTCCCAAAATGCAATATGCACAACTAGGGTCCTAGGGGAACCTACATATGAAATTTGAGAAAGATCCCTTCTTCACTTTTTGAGAAATAGCGTTAACAAACTTTAACTATCAAAATCCAAGATGGCCGCCTGTCGGCCATCTTGTTCACCGATCGGTCCCTCAAAATGCAATATGCACAACTAGGGTCCTAGGGGAACCTGTATATGAAATTTGAGAAAGATCCCTTCTTCACTTTTTTTGCCACCAACTAGGGGCTAGGGGAAATAGCGTAATTTGACAGTAACCCGTTTATAACTATCAAAATCCAATAAGGACTGGCTCGCCTTTCGGCCAAGACTATGATGACCGATCTGGTCCCAAAAATGCAATATTGCACAAACTAGGGGTCCGTAGGGGGGAAACCAACATATATGAAATGCGAGAAGAAAGATCCCTTTTCCTGTACTTGTTGTTCTTGTAGACTATTAGCGGTAACATCCAAGAATTATAGTTAACAATGAACGCTGGCACGGCCTACTTTCAAGGACGGACGGACCAGTTACGGACGAAAGGCGAGCTTTATTTTGAAGTAAGCTCCGGGGGGGATACCATCATCAGATGGTGGGAGTCCTAAAAATGGCAACGAACTGAAAATCTAATTTGTGTTACAATTACCGGCTTCGTTATGCGTTTTTACCTTTCAAAACTTGCCCCATGTTATAGCCTAGAAATTTTTAAATTTATACTTAAACTATAGATTTTATAGTTAAGTCCTACTTGCAACTAGATATTTTTAATGATACAGCAAAGTTTTGCGAGGCACTTTTCCTTTGTAAAAGAAAAAAACAAAAAAAAACATGTAGTGTCCGTAACCACTTCCATTATTCCTTATATAATGCTTTGAAGATCTATTTCTTTTTGTGTGTGTGTGTAGTAACTACTTAGTTTAATATCCCATAAAATGTAAAAAAATAATCTCCTTATGAGTACTGCTTTAAAACTACAGGGTCATGAAGGTTACGGACACTACGATTTGCTGTAGTGTCCGTAACCTGATTTCTAACTGCATGTTTTCAGATAGTGTATAACAAACCCTGAACACATTTTATTGGTAGAATATCTTAAGATTAAACAATGACACCACAGATTTTATATTTTTGAAAGTGCATGTCACTTTATATATTGTTTGACTAAATAAGCTATTAGAAGTGAAACAACATCGAAAACAACTTGCGTGCGAGTCCTGAAAAAATTCTAGTTTCTTCAAACACACAGGTTGCCAAGTAATGAGGCATTGAAAGATGCATATGGTTTTCTGAAGACCATCTGAAGGAGATCCTGAGGCCATATACTGCAGAATTTGTGGATATTTTGCTTGAAGTTGAGTAAAACTTGTCACATGGAACAAATGTAGTGTCTGTAACCATATTGTTGATTATTTATAAGAGCTCTGATATGAGTATTTTTTATGAGTTTTTAGTACAACACTATATCAATTATTGATTGAATTAATAGCAAAATCTGTTTTTAACCTTAATTTATCTTTCACAAATACTTTAGTGAACAGATTTTCTCTCTGGTTGTGGATTTTTTGGTATGAAAATTATTAAGTTTAGTTGAAATATGAATAACAAAATTTTAACAATTTTACTATTAAATGATTTTTAGAATCTCTCTTTTGATCACAAGATATATGAAAAAAAAAATTCAACATTAATCATTTCAGATTTTATTCACAAAATATATCTACATTTGATCAATATATATATGTCCACTGGTTACAGACACTACAAAAATGTCAGACCTTCAAAAAACAAGTAGTGTTTTAAAGTTTTTTCTCATTATCTTTAAAGATTATGAATTATTTATGTTAATTCATATGATAAAGGTATACCTTATGTTATTTCAATCTTTTAAGTGTAGTTGATATTAATATTTTTTTTCTTTAAATTAGACAAAGTTTGAACTAAGATCGAGAGATGGAAGACTGGAAGTACTATAGAACAGACCATGCAGGAATGAAGTTAAATAAAAAATGATCTGCAAGACTTTTTTGTTTAAATAACCAAATCAAATGACTATGAAGAGCATGCATGTATAACATATGATGATTCTAAAGAAGACCAATGAAAGAAAGTGGATTAGCCTGTAGAAACATCAGAGCATCAACTGGAAAACCTAAGGAAATTCCAAAAATTGAAAAAACAAATGTCATTAATTGATAATTTAAGAAATGTGCTTTTTTGACTATTTTTTAGTTCAGTAGTGATAGTGAGAGTAGCAAGTTCCTGATCAGTATGATGAAAAGAATGGTTCTTATTATACTTGGCTCAAGCAAAAACACCAAACAAATGAAAAAAAATCAAATTGTTCAGATTCCGACTACATTTTGCAGGAAGGGAGCATAAAAACACAGGAGTAAATTAAATCAATCTAAGTCAATTGATGTTAATGAGAGATCTACATTATTCATTTTTAGAAAAAAAATACCTACAAGTAATTAAATGCACTGTTATATGTATCATATAGATTTTAGTAAATTACTGTAATGCAACAAGTCCTTTAAGTGAAATGCCTCTTTTATTGTAGTTACAAACAGATTTTCTGTTTTGAGATTCAAATAAAAATGTAGAACTGAATGATATAATGGTAATTTCAATCTTGTATAAAATAATACATAATTAAAACTTTATCTTTGAGATTTTATTATAATAGTAATCAATCTGAAAAGACATACATTGTATATATCAATGGTCATTGATAAAATAATGTATTAACAAATTCATTCAGTAATGTATATATATGCAGCACAATTAAATAATGAAGAAATTTATGTATAATTAATACGATTCTGTAGTGTCCGTAACCCTACCAATATTTCGATGTAGATTATTTTTTACCGTTAATTCTATCAATTCTGAATTGAATATTTGTGTTTTGTTATTAGGGCTAGTGTTTCTTTTAGTGTTTTTATGACCATAATTATGCTTGTAAGGAAATTGTTTGAATTGTTTTTAAACATTTTGAATGGCAAATTTTGGATATACCACAATGTTTGTTTTTGCTTGGAGATTATCCATTTTCAACAGATCAAGTTAGTTTAATTTTATAAACCTTATTTTTAATATATGGCTACACATGTTTCAGTAGAAATAAAATTGTTAAAATACATGATGCTTATGAGATGTCATCTGTTATTTTGCATTAGTAGTGTCCGTAACCTGGTATTGGGTACCCACAATAAAACAATAAAAAAATTGACTTAAACATAAGTCATTTCAAAACAATCGCTGTTTTTGAACATTACTCATTGATATGAAATAGTTTTTCATTTGATTTCTGAAATGTTTAATTTTGACCCCAAAGTGCAACATAGGGGAGCCCATTATTTGTGTTTTACCCGTGTACTAAATAAATACATTGTTTTTAAAACCCATATAGAAATCTTGGTGTTAAGACATGAGAATTTTTTAGTAGATTTTTGTTATTTCTGAACTTTTGTTTTGAAATATTGCAATACATTCCAACACATTACCAGGCTTTCAAATGTTTATACATGTGCATATAATTGCTTAATGGGACAACTGCATATCTTTGAATTGTTTGCTTTATGCTAAAGTTCTGAAACCTTTATGCAGAAAGATAAGACAAGTACAAGGAAAGTTACAATGCATCTGATCAACATTATTTGATTGACAGGAACCTTTCGGCATTATCATGTTTTTTATAGATCTAATTAAGCTATATATAGCTAGCTTAGTGTGGCATAATATCTTTATGGTATTGACTACCATATGATAACAATCAACTTTCCTTATGGCAGGTAACACAAAACTTTTCATCTCACACCTTTCACTGACCTGGGGCAATTCTGTCTACTTTAAATTTGTTATAACTTCAGGGTTACAGCATCAGATTCCAGTTTTGCAAGATTAGAACAAAACTTGTATCAACTGCTACTTATAGAACTTTTTTTCTGTTGAAAGTGTTAGTGTTAGAAGGACCATTCAGGGGTAAAGCTTGTGTGGGAGTTACTCAGACTCACTGGATAGCATGTAATCAGATGATACCTTACAGAAAAGGTACTGGTATTAACATTTTTATTTCTATTTTTTCATCGGTAATTTTAAAAACGTATATATCATAATATCACTTATTAACTTCCTGATTGTAACGTACCCAATGTCAGTGGGACTTCCTGAAGCAGCAGTGGACTTTCTGGTTGTCCTTTTTAGGTGTCTTTGTCTGTCTCCTCCTGGCTATCCTGATCCAATACTAATAAATGACATAGATTTAAAGGTCAATCAAATTAAAATTATCAAAAAATCAAGGAAACTTGCATCAATTGAACTACTATCAAATTCATACAATTAATTATAAAAGAGAATATATATATCATAAATCACACTTCATTACTTTTTCATTTTCAAAGGTGAAATAAGTGGGGGTTTTCATAAAGGGTTCTAACTGTACAGTACTGCACCCAACAAGTAGTCATGAAGGAACAGTAGTCGTGATTTAGGAAAAAAATAATTGTTTTAATCTCATGAAACACACTATTTCACATTAACAAAACAACACCATCATGAAGTATTCGTCAACAGCTCCAGACGTGCGAAAATCTTGATGCATAGAATATATATGTACACAACCAGTCCTAGTAGATATGTGGATGTGATCAAATTCCAATGTCGATGGATAAGAGAACAAGATAAGGAATATGTACTAAGTAAATTAATGGACCCAGGAAAGCATATGCCTCTAGTCTAAGTTCCATATCCCTCTAGGAATGTGCTAAATTACTCTTTTATAAATTATTTTAGAAGTCAGTAAGATGAAACAAATCCACAGGAAAGTAAGAAAATGTTTGATGTCAAAAAATCTGTACTGCATAAGTATTGACGATATAACATTCAAGCTTATATTTAAAAGCGGTCATATAATTTTACATGAAATTCACCTGAGAGTTGGTCAACTTGCGTGAAGCTGAGACTTACTACTCTGTTTATACACGTGACTTCATACGAATAAATAATGTAACGCGATTGGCTGAAATATCAACAAGGCTGTTCAAAATTATGATTACAACCTGGGCCTATAAGGCCTACTGAGTGATGTAAAATCCCACGACAATATAGTCTATATATTAGTCTTCCAATGATATTAACAATTGCCAAAAGGCAATGCAGAACTTAAAAATCATTATGTAAATCAGACGGTAAGTTTGAACTTGATCCTTTGAATGTACTTAGCTAGTGCATATGAAGGGCCCCATATGAAACCGTTTGTTTATGAATGATTTTCGGTTGTTCCACAACCTTGCAAAACACTGCATTATTACTCTGGATGAAATGCATTTTGTACCTTACTTTCAAGTTTGTATATATAGCTTCATATACCATAGCTTAACTTGACCACATTTGGATATATTTGTATATATCGTACTTACCCGCCTTAATATCGAAACACACTTACCACAACAAACGCCAAAAATGCAAATGAGGTTTAATGGTCTATTCAAGAATGACCTTTGAACTTTTCCATATAAGGTCTTAAAAATGGCGGGTGATTCTAACCAACCAATCATTTCATCGTGAACAACACATTTAAATCTTGTACAAGGAAAGGAAAATTATATCAATGCGCACAGCCAATGTTTATTTACGGTTATGAAAAATATTTATTTTTCCCTTTTTATCGTCTTAATTGAATGTTTATATATTTTCATATTATAATGATATTGCTATTAATTTGTTCGAATTATTTTGAAGTTGACTAAAAAAATTGTTATATAAAATATTACTTCCGGTTATACTTTTTCCGGCGAAAGCCGAATCGACCGTATTACTCACTTCATCATTAGTCTCGCGCGGCGATACATTACCGGGGTACGCGCATCGCGCAATATACATTATATTCACCGTAACAGCCGTTAGAAAGGTAAGGTCAATTTAATAAGTAACATTATATTATAGTTATTTACCAGTTTTAATGGTTTCTCTTGATAAATTAAATTTAGCGAACCATTTGTTTATAAAAATTAGTGTCTCGTACTGGTTCCGCGGGTAAGTTTGAATTTGGTGCTATCGGCCTTTTTAAAAAAAACATGGCGTTGAAAACAGCTGAGAGCAAATGTATGCCAACGGTAAAATGATGCAAAAAGTTCAAAGTCACGTTGATGATTGAGTTTCTAGATTTCAATTTTCTTCGGTTAAATCGTGAATTCAATATTCGTTATTTTCATGTTTTATTTATAGTCGAAAACGAATGCATATGATATAATATCTGAATAAATGTCGATGAATGTGGTTACAAAACAAAAGCCAAGTTTTTCTTTGTGGGAAATGTGGTAGTCATTTAACATTTTTAATGCATAGCTACTGTTTAATCCAGATCATCTTGGTCTTGTTATCAGTTTTTGTCCACTGATTTTACTTTTAAACTAGTCTATGCTCTTAATATTGCACAATTTAATGATATTTCACCATATGATTGCTTTAAATGAAAGGGATGAATAAAAAACAATAAACCCACTTACATTGATACACTCCATATCACAGGTAACATACAGCATCAGTACTAGCATGTTCTTGATAATCTTGCATTCATTTGATTTCTGTGTCTGTTACCACAAGGACATGTCACTTGTGATAAGATACAGTATAACATTATATAGGTAGGTCGTCTTAATGTAGAGCACACATAAAAAACATTGAGAATTATCATATTTTTACTAATTTCAACCAAAATTCACAGTTCAAGTGAACATGGAAATCAAAAAACATCATCAAAATTTTATTATGTGGTGATATATTTGACATAAACCAAGTTTTTTGGATAAAACCAAAGAAAAGAGCATGCAGTTTTCTACAAACTTTCAAAATTTCTAGAAAATCTGGTTATAAACTGAATCAATTAATAGTAAATTGGAATTTGTTTTATTAACAAAGACATTTCTCAATACTAAATTTCTGTTTGTAAATATCTAAGACTTATCCCTTCCTAAATAATATCAGTAATGGGTCCCTGTAATCTGATTATCAATCAAAATTATTTGTTTTATTGTCAGCTTATACCTATACCGAATTATGTACATAAACTAATGCACTGACACATGACTGAACACTTGTTGACAGCTGATTTGTAATTACCTGAGAGTTCCATAATTTGCTTATTCACTGTAGACATGGTAATTGCACATTGAAAATTTATTGATAGTAGTAGTAATTAAAAGAGAATAATATAGGGCATATAATGCTCATATTGTGATATTTTGCAGTATGCTGTATGGTAAAATAGTAGTTATCAAGCGGACGGGGGCAGATGGTGCACAATTTCCCTTGACAACATCAGTATGTTTGTTTGGAAGGTAAGTTATATTTTAGTGATGTTAATGTGAAACATGTTTAGATTTTAATATTATTTTTCCAAACCTGATTGGTGTGTGTGATCAGTTATATATATATATATATATAAACAGAAAGTTATTAAATTTTCTTTGTCTTTTTTTTATTACTATTTTTTATTACTATTATTTTTATTTTATTTTATTTTTTTGCATTTACAATTTCATATGATGAGTTAAATACAAACTTTCAAAGTAGTGTGTCTCAAGGTCAGTCTGTTATCTCAATTATTGTAACTTATACTAGTGCTGGAACGGTTAGTAAAAAATGCCAAAACCGTGTTAACCGCATCGGATTAACCGAACGTTTTTACCGTTAACCGTAGAGATAACCGATGTACGTTTGTTTTAGCTGTTTAAGTAAGTAATGTTTCAGTCGTACATCGATGCCATGAATTAGTCATACGTCGTCTAGATTCCTTAACAATTATTCATATCTTTCTGGAAACACTCATTTAACACAAAGAATAATTACTTCGAATTCGATTTATTTTGTTTGTTCTTAATAAAACCATGATGGTGAATGTGAATGTAAACACTTACAACGTCAAAGTAAGCCTACTTCCTGCACACGATTTCTTTTGCACACGGCACTTGCGCACATCACGATTCACGCTCACTGGAACGTTTGCATAGGAGCCAAGTGACACCTTTAAGCGTTTTAGTGACAATGCAGTTTCCAATAACAACACTGTTGTCGTAACACTTTTAATTTCATTACAAAATTGCGCTTTGGAAAGCAGGTATACTTTATACTACAGGTGAAGACGCTTGTTAGTACAGGAATTTCATTACTTTGAGGAGTATTTTTGCCGTACGAAATGTATATGGCGGTTATCGGATAGCTAAAATCCTAACCGGATACAAGCTGAAACCGAACCGTGAACCGGTTATCCGGTTACCCGTTCTAGCACTAACTTATACCCCATCAATGGGAGAAAAACATCATTGAATTGAACCACTGATCGATAAGGAGATCTAGTGCGAACGAATCTGACATTTAGCAGCTTATGACCTTGCATCATATATCCCCTGCATCTGGAATACTATTCTGTCTTTAAGATCAATTATTAAAACCTTCATTAAGATTTTATCAATATATTCACTATTCAGTAATGATAAGTATATTTGTAAAAAAAATATCACAGTAGCTAGGATAATGGTTAACAGCTTTAAACCTATAACTTAATTGTTTGTTTTGTAGATCCAATGAATGTGACATTCGCATTCAGCTCCCAAATGTATCCAGAGAACATTGTAAGGTCACAGTTGATGATAAAGGAAAGGTAAGAATGTTTTTTCCTTATATAATTAAGTATTAATTGTCTTAAATTTTTGATTTCAGACTCTCCCTAATATAGGGTTTTTAAGATACTAAAACTGTGTTGACAGAAAACAATGGTCCCACCTTCCACCATTTGTTTTGAAATGTCACATAAAAATAATGGTTTTAACCACCAAATTACTGGTTTCACTTATTGATGGCAAACATTGTACTGACAATCATTTTGAAGCATATTGATTATCATCCAAGGAATGGATATTTAGGTAAACAAAATGCGAGCCACGTGTATACCTGTAGTGTGCTACATGTATTCCATCTTTGCATATTACAGAGTTATCTGCCCTTGCGGGTAGGTATTGATTGTTGCGTCACGTGTTTCCGAGCGTAAAGTCATATGTTTCGGAGAAATTGACGTGAAATGTGCTCATAAAATAATGACGTAACAATCGATTACCTACCTGCAAGGGAGCAAACTCTGTAATATGCAAAGACGGAATTATATATGCAATTTTGATATTGTGAAAATGACGCAGTACCAGCAATGTTTGTGTTCAATTTGAATGTTTGACAATATGTCATGTATGTCGACCATGATTCCACTATAATAACTACGAGTGGCTTGCATTTTGTTTACCTCTCCGCTACATGTGTTTTTTTTTAAGATAAAACCAGAAGCAATGCTGATTGGCTACCGTTTACTCAACTAAATGTGTAGTCGGTGGCCATTAGAGTTGTGTGAAATAGAAAAGTCTTGGAAGTTTTTCGTTGTCCAGAATTGTTTAATTTCATAAATGGGATGTAACATGGGGGCACTGGAGTTTATGGGATCTCAATGAATAGGTATGCGTACGTTTTCCCGACACAGCATAGACGGTGTATTAGAAAAATGTTGCTGAAGTAGCATAGGCCAAATCTGTCATACGATTTCACATTTTAAGAGGTACCGCAAGCTGACTTTAAATCGGACAAAAAATGTCTAATAATATAGGGAGGTTTTGCGGACTAACTTCATACATGTATATATGTCATAGCTTCCAAGAAATAAAGGATATTGTCAGATAGGATGTTCAGCATCATAATCACATGCAATTGAAATGTAATTGAAAAGTAATTGGTCATTCATGATTGCATACATTTTTGTAATGTAATTATTCTATTACATATTACATTCAATTACTTTTAAAATTGTAATGAGTTTATCTTAGGCTATCAAATTAGGTTAGTTTTCCAATGCGTTTTGCCATCAAATGAAGGACATGCTTTACAGAGAATCTTGGGACATATTATGTTCAAAATAAATTCTTCATATTTGTATAACCAGGGATCAGTCTAGGTTTTGGGGGAAACTATCCTTTTTCAAAATAGGGGGAAAAATTGGCGAAATATAGGGGAATTTGAATCTTGTTATTTTGGTCCAAAATTATATTCATTTTGACGAAAAAGTACTGTAAAACAACTAATTTTATTTTAAGATTTAGAAAAGCAATATTTTAAGCTCAATAGTGAAAAATTTTAGTTTCTCATAAAATATGCAGTAGCTGTATGACAAATTTGAAGAAATTTCTAAACAAAAGTCTAAAAAAAAAAATGAAAAATAAGTCACAGGGGAAATTGTGTTATAAAAACGGTCATTTTTTAGCTTCAAAGGGTGAATTTTTAAATCCCCAGGGGAATTCATTCCTTGCGGGGAAATTTACCCATAAATGGTAATAAATCAGAGCTAGATTAATCCCTGATAACATATATTCATTGATAAAATGAAATTACTTTATGGTATGCTGATATTTAATTTGATTATATTAATTATATAATAATGTTCTTTCTTATTTCAGGTGTTCCTGATAACATATATTAATTGATAAGATGAAATTACTTTATGGCATGCTGATATTTAATTTGATATTAATTATATAATAATGTTCTTTCGTATTTCAGGTATTCCTGAACAATCTTAGTACAGTAAACCCAATTAAAGTGAATGACAAAGTTGTTCATGGAGATATTGAGCTGAAGAACAGCGATATTTTCACTATAATTGATAGATCCTTTCGCTTTGAGCTACCAGAAGGGTCTTCAATCTCTCCAAAGAAAATGAATTCCCCGACTAAAGTCTCTACCCCTAAGGTTTGTTTCAGTTTTCACAAGTTGGCTTTGTTTCAGCACATGCATTAATTATTTGCAACAAATCACAAAATAGATATGGTTAAATGGTGAATTGATTTAGAACTGACCTTTAGTGTAATAATGAAACCCATGATGATGAAATAAATAGAATATTTTCCAGTGATGAGGTGATATCTTCAGAATTGGTTAAATTGTTATTATAGTGTTATCATTTTCTTTTACAGGCCAAATCTTCTTCACCTAACAAGTCTGTCAATCAAAGAAAACCTTTATCGCCATCAAACAGAGAACTTGATCTTCAACCAGCAGTTGCACCCAAGTCTCCAAGTAAAGATTCCAAAAAATCTGTGCCAAGAGCCAAGACACCATCGGGTACTGTCGCAAGTGTGCCTTCTACACCAAAGGAATTGGGTGATGAAGGTCGTCACAAGATTCTGACACCAAAGGCTAAACCACCAAGAACACCTTTATCAAAAACACCGCAATCTAACCAAGATGTTAGAGGGCGAAGCATGACCCCAGCAAAATCTCGAGTACAGTCACCATCTCCATCTTCAAGAACAGCAAAAGATCATATTTCTAGGTCCACAACACCCAAAGGAACATCTTCTAGCACTCCTATCATAAAAACTCCTAAGTCAAAATCTCTGGAAAAGACACCCAAAAGTAACACAACTCCAAAAACTACATCCATGTCCACCAGTCCTAAAGGTGTCACTCCCAAGGCAAAAACACCAAGGGCCACTAGTCCTAAAACTGACACTCCCAAGGCAACAACACCAAGGGCCACCAGTGCTAAAGGTGTCACTCCTAAGGCAACATCACCAAGAACCGCCAGTCCTAAAACTGTCACTCCTAAGGCAACAACACCAAGAACCGCCAGTCCGAAGGCTGTTACTCCCAAAGCAACAACACCAAGGGCCACCAGTCCTAAAGCTGTCACTCCTAAGGCAACAACACCAAGGGCCACCAGTCCAAAGGCTGTTACTCCTAAGGCAACAACACCAAGGGCCACCAGTCCAAAGGCTGTTACTCCCAAAGCAACAACACCAAGGGCCACCAGTCCAAAGGCTGTTACTCCCAAAGCAACAACACCAAGAACCGCCAGTCCTAAAGCTGTCACTCCTAAGGCAACAACACCAAGGGCAGCCAGTCCTAAAGCTGTCACCCCCAAGGCAAAAACACCAAGGACCACCAGTCCAAAGGCTGTTACTCCCAAAGCAACAACACCAAGGGCCACCAGTCCAAAGGCTGTTACTCCTAAAATTACAACGCCCAAGACTGAAAGTCCTAAAGCAACAACACCAAGGGCGGCCAGTCCTAAAGCTGTTACGCCAAAAATGGATTGTAAGTATTGTTGTACTGTATTTACATATTTGAAGTATTTGTGTTTAATCTAAACCAAATTGCTTTATATTTTTAGTACTAGGGCACCATTTTTAATTTTGTGACATATCCACACTTCTGATAAAAAGGTATCTATCTTAGGGCAAGACAGCCTGCACAGGAAACAACTGTATGATGTCATGCGAATACTACGTATTGTCCTGATAACATTCCTATGGATCAGAACATTTTTGCTTGCCATGGCTTGCAAAAGACTTGTTTCATAAAATCTTTGAAATGAACAATCATTTAAGATATTATGTTATACATGGTAAATGCTTGTTTCAGCTAAAAAGACACCCTCAACAGAAGGAAGAAGAAAGGTAAGAATATCAGGTGTGAGAAATGAGATATGGTATGGTATGAGATACTGCATTCGACCCAATTAGGGCCCAGCTGAAAAGGTGCTTAATAAGACAAAATTATTGCAAACCCATACAGTTTTGATCTGATGTCTTGGCATCAAAATGAGGCCTCAATAAAGGAAGGGATGCTTATTGGGTCGAATACAGTTATTTCAACAATTATATAGGGTGGCAATTTAACCTACACAAAATTGATAATTGGGTGTCTTGAATGGATAGGCCATCCTAAATTAAAAGACTCTTTCATATGTGGAAATGAAGGATAGGGATATTCTAATTGACTGTCAAAACCCGAGGCTTGCTGAGGGTTTTACAACATTTTGTGATCCCGATGGTAGAATATCTCTATTTTTCATATCCACGTATGAGAGTATTTTCACTTACACTTAAGAGGTTTTATTGCAATTTTATTACCATTATTTTCTGCAATTTTGAAATAAATCATAAAGAAAACAGGACTGCAAGTCAATTCTCCATACGTGAAAATTGTGTGATATTTTCAACTGAATTCTTGTTGTTTGTATCTTTTTAAAGTAAATCCAGCCTAGTTTCTGAAAAAAAAATTGTTTGAATAATTATACCCAAAAAATAGTAATATTGTTACGCTATGACACCCTGAGGCTGTATTGCATGGGTTGTCATGCAATAGAGCCTCAGGGGACATAAGTGTATTGCCCAATACCAGCCAGTATTACACGTGTAGGTATAAAGAGAAATTAACATATTTGTAACTCATTTGTCATAGACAGACACCAGTTGATTTGTTATGATAAAGATGTAACCCGGGCATCCAGTAGGATTAAAATCTCAAGAGTCGGTGACCCTTGGCTCTAAAATCCTGAGGGTCAAATCAAATTCCTGAGAGTCTAAATGTTAAACTTGAGGGTCAATATATAACTAATCGCATTAAAATTCAGTTATATTTAAATATTTCTACCAGCCAAATTATATTACCAATAACACTGATTATGTTTAAAAAGGTAAATATGACTGTTATGTTTCTATGGAATAAGTAAAGAAAATAAAAATAATAATTATGTTTGATTAATAGAATCAAATTTCATATTAATCTAGGGCTATTTCATTAAAATATACCCCCTACCCCAGGAGGGCAAATTAAAAAAACTTCTGTGCATGGTTGGTTTCCAGGAGAAAAAACTTTTGTACCACATGCTGGTCTTGAGAAAATCACATCTGTTCATGGTCTATTATTTTTCCTTTTTTAAAATCACTTCTATCACATTGTTGAAGTAAATTAAAACTACAGTTAATATGAAAAGATGGTGTATGTTTAGTTTTTTTATTTGTATTTTGTTCTCTTTCTTTCCCGTTGCAATGTCGGGAAACGCTCATTTCAGTATCGCGAGCGACTCAAGTGGTTACTGTCGTGTCGGTCTAACCGTTGACAAAATAAATGATGTAATACCTCGGTATGTTGAGTTACAGTATTATCAACTGGTCGAGTGGTTCTGTCAATTGTCTGGAGGGGCGAAGTTTAGATAGCCTACCCGACGTCAGGCGATAGAGCGAGTGGGCGGAGTTTATCTGACAATGTTCTAGAGTTTGAAAGACAATATGACTGCGTCTGATAAAAAAACGTGTGTGTAAGATCTTATGCTAACGGGGTACTGACGGACGGTAAACTTCGTAGTGAATTACTTGATCTTCACTATAAACTAAAGGATTATCTTTTTCATGAGATTAGTAAAAAAAGAACAACTGATGTTACGAGAGGAGGTTGTCACAAGATTATAAAGAATGTGACTGCACGTGGGACATTTAACCCAGCTACCTGTTTATCGGAACCCAAGCAAAATTACCAATGAAGTCTTAAGTTTATAGAATAAATAAAATCCGTAGTGAATTAAAAGTCCTTTGATATTTAAAAAGTTGATTGATAAAGAAACAAACAGAGGTAAATTTACCGCGAGGCGGGCCTCACAGCAGCCATTACGTTGTTCTCGAAGTAGCCTAACAGGTTAGCTAACGTTTGTGACGCACATTCCCTACCGTGAATTATGCTAGCGATGACGCAAAAGTTATCCAGTCTATCCTGGCTGAAACACGAACAGCAGCTCTTGAAAACCGCGTTATCACATTTTATGTCAGAGCTTTCTTTGAAGAAACGTCTGTTGTAAAAACTGTGGGTAATAGAAAGTATGGGCACATCCTGCAGTTCTTATGAATACTGTAATACCCAATGAGTTCAGGATAGATCTATCACACGTGGGTCACACATATCACATGCTATAAGTCACGCCCACCAACCAATCAACTCGCGTTTAGCATTATATTGTAACCCAGTATGCAATAGTATTGTGCAAGTTGGGCGACGAGTACATCACTGTCATCGTCAATGGTTAGACCGACACAACAGTACAATATTGGAGGAAAAAACAGGGGAGCCAGAGGTTTAAATTGTAACCCAGTATGCAATAGTATTGTCCAAGTTGCGCGGCGAGTACATCACTGTCATCGTCAACGGTAAGACCGACACGACAGTAAGGGGAGATAACGCTTACACCACATGTGAAAGTTGCAGCTAAGTGAATGTCTGGGTATAATTTCTCAGGTGCACCAAGTTTCATGCTATATTAGATTTATATGTAAATACCTGTGTAAACATATCTGCTTAAATATTACTAAAAACAAATAATTTGGGATTAGAAACAATTTTTATTTCACAACACCAAAAAAATTGAAATGGGCATAAAAGTTAACTAGATCGCTAGGTGCACCACTTCACAGACATTTATCAGAAAATTGGCGGATAAAAACAATTATAAACTACTCTTTAGTTACATAACAATGGTTTTCAGAGTGAAGTTACATTATCAGTTGTCTAACCATTATATTAAGACATAAGCAAGGGGTATTTCTCTGTAAAAACAATCTCTGTTCAAGGTGGGAAATAGCACTTGGGAACTAATAATGAAGCTGGAATCCAGTTTCCGGAATTCAGGAATAACCAAAACAAAAAAACAAAAAATAATGCTGCAAATTAATATTTTTACTTTTCTTTTTAATAAGAGGGAGAAAATATCTTGTAAAATAGAATAAGAAATATTACTTAGATAATTCTAAAGTTTTTATTTTTTTTATTTTCTACTTAGTACAGTACTGTGATTAAAAAAAAAAAAAAAATCAAGGCAATTATAATTAAATTTTGGGCAAGTGACTTTAAATTTTATTTTTACACCCCTACAGTCTTAAGAATGGCTGTAGAATGGAAATTTCATAGTATAACTCAAATTTGCTTTAATATAATAGGGTTTATCAATCAAAAATTGACTTGTTCTGTTATAAGCTGGCATTTAAACCACAATATAACTGACTGAAAAAGATTTCTTAAATCAAGACTACGTGTGTCTGTCAACTTCTCCCCTTGCAGGAATTCAATTTGCAATATTCATAGTTGATAATATACGAAAATGTAGGTGTTTGTGAGCACTGGTTTTGACTCAGAACTATGTGTCTATTTTTTTGGCAGATTGCCGTCAATTTATATAATCATGAAACGTGGAGGTCATGTACATGTTAACGACGATTTCAGGTTTTTATGTCGACAGAAAAAGGTAGCAAAAACAGGACAGACTTCATTCCATTTATAAAAAGAATAATAATAACAGAAGCTTGGTTCACCTTCCTGATCCCTGAGTTAATACCAGTATTTCTGTTCTATACTTTAGAATGAATTGTCATTAATGGAATGTGTAGTTCAGATTATGCAACAATTCACTGACACATCTCATGGTCATCTTGCTTGTTATATACAGATTAATAGAAATTGCTTTGATGGGTGGTTCTTCAATCCAGAAAAAAATTCTATAGCATGTACCTCCTGGGAAAAAAACCTCTTCTGTGGGTGGTCTCCCTGAAAAAATAAGTGCCTCCTGTCTACAACGGAGAAAAAGTTGATCAATTAGATTGCAATATTTTCAATGTGCCTTGGGATGTGCCATTACATTGTGGGATAGTTCCCCAGATAGACAGTATTTGTCATTTAACGTACTTATGACTAATAATCCTATGAACATTCATTTTGTAGTCAATGCCAGCAGGAAGTCCATATGTACCTAAAACTGCATCATTGAAGAAAAACTTGTCAGAACTGCGACGTCGATCACAGCCAGTATTGGAATCAACCAGTCCAAATCGTTCAGGTAGGTGAAAAGTCGAGCTTAAGGTGTACCTCTTTATTGTTTGTATGGCAATATAAAGGGAAAGTCAAAATAAAAGGTAATATCAATACAACCCAATTTCAATGAATTTTTTTTTATCTTTATATTGTAAAAGAAATATTTTCAGAAATAAAATTAGAAATGTGGAATGTTTTTGATGGGTTGATTAGACATGTTCGGGCAAGTGGCTTCAAAAGAAAATACAACCTGGTTACCTAAATTTAATTTTATCTTTAGTAACTATTAGAAACTTTATAAGTTATATCATATAATATGAATGCATGCATGTTCTATCACAGGATTGCCAAAGACCCCTGAGAACAGAAAAAGAAAGTCAACTGAATCTATTGCTCCTAGTTCTAAAAGGAAAAGAGTATCATTTGGTCCTCAGTTGAGTCCAGAACATTTTGACAAACAATTACCTCCAATTACTCCTGTAAGAAAGGGAGCAACTCCAAGGAGACGATCTGAACCCCTGAAAAGAACATCACCACAGTCTTTGCTAAAACGAAGATCAATGGCACCAAAGACTACTCCCATCAAGGAAGAGAGTCCTTCAAAGTCTCCAAAAGCTGCTACACCCAAAGCAGCATCACCAGCGAAGTCTCCTACAACATCCCCAAAAACTGCTACACCAAAAGCAGCAACACCAGGAAGACCCAAGTCACCTGCAGCATCCCCAAAAGCTGCTTCTCCCAAAGCAGATACACCAGCTAGGTCCAAGTCACCTGTAGCATCCCCAAAAGCTGTTTTACCCAAAGCAGCAACACCGGCTAGGTCCAAGTCACCTGTAGCATCCCCAAAAGCTGTTACACCCAAAGCAGCAACACCAGGAAGACCTAAGTCGCCTGCAGCATCCCCAAAAGCTGTTTTACCCAAAGCAGCAACACCAGCTAGGTCCACGTCGCCTGTAGCAGCCCTAAAAGCTGTTACACCCAAAGCAGCAACACCTGGAAGACCCAAGTCACCAGCAGCAACACCAGGAAGACCCAAGTCGCCAGCAGCTTCTCCTAAAGCAGCAACACCAGGAAGACCCAAGTCGCCAGCAGCTTCTAAAGCAGCAACACCTTCTAAAGCAGCAACACCTGGAAGACCCAAGTCACCAGCAGCAACACCAGATAGACCCAAGTCGCCAGCAGCTTCTCCTAAAGCAGCAACACCAGGAAGACCTAAGTCGCCAGCGGCATCCCCAAAAGCTGTTACACCTAAAGCAGCAACCCCGGCTAGGTCCAAGTCTCCTGCAGCATCCCCAAAAGCTATTACACCCAAAGCAGCAACACCAGGACGACCCAAGTCGCCTGCAGCATCCCCAAAAGCTGTTACACCCAAAGCAGCAACACCAGAGAGACCTAAGTCTCCTGCAGCATCCCCAAAAGCTGCTACTCCTAAAGCAGAAACACCAGCCAGATCTAAGTCGCCAGCAGCATCTCCAGAAGCTGCTTCTCCCAAAGCAGCAACACAAAAAAGACCAAAGTCTCCTGTGGTGACACCAAAAGCCACCAAATCAGCTACCCCTTCTTCTAAATCCTCCAAACGGAAATCTGATGGAAAGGGTATTGGTAATGCATCATTCACTGGAATAAAGCGACTGTTGAAGACTCCGAAAGGAAAAGCTACTGTTTCTGCAGATATTAGTTTCACAGGCCTTCAGGAAATGTTGAAGACGCCAACTGTGATAACAAGTACTCCAAAACAGATCAGCCACAAGAAAAGGCGAGCAAGTACTGGTACTGTGGGATTGTCTGCAAACAAGACAGTAACCCCATCAAAGTCTGCAAAGAAACAAAAATTAGACCGGAGTTTTAAAGAACTTGATGCATTGATGCCCAGTCCAGTGAAATCTCCTGGGGCCACTACTCCGAAGCACACCCCTAAATCGGCCAAGAAAACTCCCAAATCTGTTAAAAAGACTCCAAAGCAAGCCACACCTAAATCTACTAAAAAGACACCCAAGACAACACCTAAAGTAGGAAAGACACCTAAATCTGTAAAGAAATCTTTGAAGAAAGCCTCCCCTCCACCTGCTCTTAAAAATGCTGTGGCTTTGAGAGCTATCCATGGTAAGGACGCCATTCCAAGTCTTGGAGGAAGTTGGTCAGATATACTTAAGAAAGGAATAATGCAGAAAGGAGTGGCCAGGAAACTGTCTCCAGCACGTCCCAAACCAGTACAGGTCAAGCAGGCTCCTACTAAAGCAGCAAAGGTTTGTAATGAGCTTTTGCTATAAAAACAGTGAAAATATTTCTGCTTTTGTGATAGATTTTCATTTGTAGGGTGTATCAATGAAATATGATAAATAGAGGATATTACACGAGTGGCTATGTAATATGAGATTTATCAAATGAGTTCAATAATTTGACATGCGACGAGCCTTTATGCAATTCTGTTTATCACATAACATAAATATAATATAAGTGAAACCTTTAATCCATCTCTAAATAAAACAGTAGAAATTTGGCTCAGATGTGATATTTCTGTCTTCTGAGACAATTGTGTGACGCCATTATACAAATAAATATCGGTAAAAGCGTTTAAAAGAAATAATGTATATATTGGAAATATGATAAGATTGAAAATAATAACGTACCAGATGCATGTTCAATCATAGAATTATTTAATTCACAGAAAATCGGCTGACTGAAGCATGGTTGTTTACAATCGCAACACAATAGTGGACTCATTTTCTGTTACGATTTTCTGTGGGAAGATTTTCAAGAAAATAATAGTAAAATTGTGAAAAATAATAAAATATCCATCAATAAGTTATTTACATTATTTAAATATTATTCATTTGCAAAAAAATGTTTGAAGACAGTGTAAAAAAGCATCTTTTGATTGACAATTAATTTGCTGTGTTTTAACTAAATAATCAGCTATCAATTTTATACATGTAGAATACCTGTAATTTAAGGCATAATAACGATGTTATAAACATCACATTGTCGTAAAACATCGTTTAATTGATCTCTGCAATAATATGCATTTGCTCAATACACAAAGGATGAAGCCCATATTTACTTCGGGTACAGTAGCGAGAGGGAAATTTGAATGAGTTGGGAGACATTAAGGTTCGAATATCTAAATAGTCAAATACATCAAACAAATATTCAAATATCAAAATCTGCTATTGGTTTCAGCTCTAGTAACCTCATAATGATATCATTAATTACATGTCTTACGATATTTATGACATGGCTGGATGGATTATATGATAAATGTAATATTTTATTTTGAGGGGAAAGGAGGTCCTTTGTCTAAAGTACATATTCTGAGTAAAGTTCAAAACCCTTATTTTCTTTATTGAAATAAGCCATTTGGACACATTAAAAAAATATTTTGATGATATGTCAACACCACACAGAAAATATAATTACGGTAGTCCAATCTAATTTTAACAAAAGTTTTGGTACTAAAGTATAAGATTATTATTAAAATATTTGCATTAACTGATATGTATGCAAACCATAAATTTCTAGTTCATTCTGTATCTGCTTTTGTTTAGGTTCCCCCTAAGACTCCCAGAACAGTGGCTGCCAAGAAAGCTCCAACAACAGGACATGTCAATTCTCCAGTTACACTGGTCATACACAAAAAGTCAACAAAAACACCCAAAGCTCTGCCTAAGAAGGGTCGCAAAAGTATGGGAAGAAAAGTCCTCAAGGTATGTGGTATCTCTAATATCCTGAGAGAATCTTTTTTCACTCCTATTTATAAAATCAACTATTCAAAGGTTCATAACATTTTCATGGGATAGGCTTTTTCATTATTGAAACTTTCAAGACATATTCAAAAGTGGAGTGATTTAAACTTTATGTAATTTGACAGTATTGCTACTAAGAGTACATGGTATCAGACTTCAAAATGACAAATGAAATATTTTTGTAAATTGAAGCTCTTCTCAAAATTTTGATTGAATATTTGGAAATGATTCTTGTAAAATCGCTAACATTGTTTTGCATTCAGTATTATTTTTTTGCTGTTAATAACAAAAAAGAGGAAGGCATATAATGATTTGATGATTCTTTTGTAGAAAATTACAGATGATTTGAATACAACGCTGACTGGTCTGACAGATTTATTTGAGTCTCCAAAAAGAACAACGAAATCTCCAAAGACACCTTCCTCTGTGGGTACACCTCACTCACTTTACTCTGACATTCCTGACACTCCAAATGGTCCAGGAGAAATGATTGTGTCCCCTATTTCAACAGGAAAGAAACGTAAGTCTGTTTCTTCCCCAAATCTACTTGGTGTGAAGAATCTTTTCATTCAGAAGAAATCTCCCAAGGCAGGAAGTCCAACTGGCATAAAGAGATTGATGGCTACTCCTAAACAGAAGTTTTTGGCTGCAAGTCCAACAGGCATTAAACGATTGATGGCTACTCCTAAACAGAAATCTGTGGCCGCCAGTCCCACAGGAGTTGCAGATTTATTCAAGGTATGCTTCATTTTAATTACTGTTATAAGCTTTCAATGGATTCTGTAGAATTAAAGATTATTTAGATGACTAGACAATGAAAAATAAATTAAGGACAAACTTGGCTTTATAGCTCAAAATATTAAGGTATTTTGGTCATTGATAGCAAATGTACCTTGTATAATTTAATTGGTGTTCATTACTTAATTCTGTTGATCATTGTTTCATAAACCATACAACATTTACATTTAGTTCAGAAGAACTTATTTTATATATCTAATACCGATTTTAAAATGTCTTGATAATCACTGAAAGTTTTAGAGTTTGTCACCTCATAAACTCAGATATTTCTCATACTTAATGTTGTTGAAATTTTATCATGGTTGCAGGGAAATTTTGTAAAATGTAATTATAACCAATCTCTTTTCACAGACACCAAAAAACTACTGCAAAGACCACGCCCAAGGCAACACCCAAGAATACACCTGCAAAGGCCTTACCCAAGACTACACCCAAGACTACACCCAAGACTACACCCAAGACCACACCCAAGACTACACCTAAGACTACACCTGCAAAAACCACACCCAAGACCATGCCTAAAATTGTTTTATCAAAAAGAAAGGCAGTAAAATCAACCAAAAAAATCTCCATCTGCAATGAAAGCATCACCACCCAGAAGGTAGCTTGCCGACATGATATATCTGAAATTGTTTTGTACTCTCTTCCTATTTTTAAGTAAATGTTGTTCCATGATGATCTGACAGCATCCCATTAGGGATCTCGTTCTGGTGACCTTTGGAAATGGCGAATCAAATTGCTTCTCCCAGATTCTTGACTGGGAATGAAAACAGTTTGAAAAGGCTGCCAGAATTATTCATCCTACCCAAAGAGCAAAACAAAGCAAATTGTGTCAGTATACGAGATAAAACGTTGTTTTAAATTGATGAAGGTGTAGAAAATGCATTTGATCTGAAACACAGGTGATATAAAGGTCATCTGAACTTGTATTTTAATCAGATAGAATGATGTCCTTACAAGAGAGAAAATTTAGGTTAAGAAACATTGTTCTTATGTAGCTTTCCTATGATTATAGGTTAATATGCTCATAACTGTCCTGTTTAATTGGTTGTGTACTTTGGGGTAATATTGATGAAATTCCTTTTTACATAGAAAATAATGCTACAAAATTCTTGTACAGGGGAAGGAAGAGGCCAGCTACAGATGATTCATCACCTCATGTCCCAAGCAAAGTGGTAAAAACGAGTGAAAAAACTGCAACACCAAGCCCAGCAAAACCATTGCCAAGGTAATATCTCAACTAAAAAAAAAAAAAAAAAAAAAAAAACCTTTGAAGGTTTTATAGTTCCAAAGTTCCATTACACCTGGGTTATTTTGTTGCTGGCGGCTTGCAAATAATATTCTACATTTGTGAATCTTTTAAAAACGAAAAGAATTGTGAGAGAGAAAAGAATGAAAATAAATAAAATGTATACCTTGAAGTTAAAGTAATGTTGTCTTATATTCTTTGTAGGACAAAGACTGCCAAGAAGACTCCAACAAAATCTCCAGTTAAAGGAAGATCAACAAGAGGTACAAAAAAAACTTCTTATGAATTTTTTATTGAATAATGAAAATATAAGGTTTATTTTGAGTCTGGTAGACTGTTATATTAAAACCACTTTTAAACATGAGAATCCATGTATTAGAATCCATGTATTAGTTTTCATGTGTATGCAAGATGACTTGAAAATAGTATTGCAATGATATCTGATTTTGTTAGCTATCATTGTTCTGAGGAAGTTTTCACAAAATGAAAAGCTTAATGCTTAGTATAGTTTTGATTTTTGATAAAAAAAAAACATATTTTTCTGTCTTCCCTTGGCTAGACATGGTGTCAGCCAATAGATGCAAGTTATAGAACCCTTGAATCATTATCAAATCATTTTTGTTATCAGGGAGGAAGGAAATAGCA
Organism: Argopecten irradians; assembly: GCF_041381155.1. Taxonomy (NCBI): domain Eukaryota; kingdom Metazoa; phylum Mollusca; class Bivalvia; order Pectinida; family Pectinidae; genus Argopecten; species Argopecten irradians. Next base: position 107,537 of record NW_027187498.1, on the reverse strand, counting down.
AAGAAATCTCCCATCAAGAAAGCAGTAGCACAGCCAACCAAAGTTGATTCTCCCAAGGTTGAAGTACAGAACCGTAGAAAAGGAAGGTTTGCGAAAAAGGTCCCTACTCCTCAAAAGGACTTGCCAGTGAAAAAAGGAAAAAGGACAGCTGCTGTGGCAAAGATTACTGAAGACATCAAGCCTTCACCTGCAAAGAAACCTTCCCCATTGAAAACTAAATCTGCTGTTGTGAAAAAGGCTTCAACTGTAAAAAAATCGCCTGTGAAGAGAAGTCGAAGGGGTGCTCCCATGGAAGAAGTTGCAAAGGCAGCCACACCTAAGGCAGCAACACCTGTCAAAAAGACTAGACGAGGTGGTCCAGTTAAGCAAAAATCGCCTGTAAAACCAGTAGAAGAAAAGGTTGCAACTCCTGTCAAGGCAGCAGAGGTGAAACTCATTGAAGAAGTTGCAAAGGCTGCTACACCGAAGGTAGCAACACCTGTCAAAAAGACCAGACGAGGTGGTCCAGTTAAGCAAAAATCACCTGTAAAACCAGTAGAAGAAAAGGTTGCAACTCCTGTCAAGGCAGCAGAGGTGAAAAAGGACACTCCAGTGAAAAGGACTAGAAGAGGTGGTCCAGTTAAAAAGATACCCGAAAAGAAAACCGAGTTGAAAAACTGCTACTCCAGTGAAGGAAGCATTACCCGCATCTCCAGTAAAGAGAAGTAGAAGAGGTTCCAAAATCACAAAATCACCAGCAAAGGCGGCATCAAAGAAAGAGACATCTGACAAGTCTAACAAAAGGTCACCTGCAAAGAAAGTAGAAAAGGCAGCAACTCCTGCGAAATCTCCAGTGAAGGCACCAGCAAGAAGGGGAAGGAGAGGAGCAGCAACTGTCCCTACACCTGTTAAAGACTCTCCAGCAAAGTCTGCCCCAACACGTGGAACAAAGAGGAAAGCTATTGATGAACAGAAGAGTCTGGCAAAGGTTCCTAAAATATCAGCTCCAATTGAAGTTGCAAAGCCTTCACCTGAAAAGAAAGGTAAAAGGGGAGCTGTGGCAAAACCTGCAACACCAGCTAAAGTCAGTCCTGTTAAACCAAGGCGTACAAAAGGTAAAGCAGAAACGCCAGTGAAAGCAGAAACGCCAGTGAAGAAGGTAGTTGTTGAAGAAAAAAAGGTAAACACACCTAAGCCATCACCTGCTAAGCTTACCAGAGTGAATAGGAGGAAGGCAGTTCAAGGAAAACCAGCATCTCCTGCAAAAGTGTCTCCACAAAAGAAAGATAAAAAGGGAACTGTTAAAACTACCAAGATAGCCACACCCGCCAAAGTCAGTCCCGTTAAAGCTAAACGGGCGACCCGTGGAAAAGCTGCCAGCTCAGCAAAGAAATCGCCTGTTAAAGCAACAAAGTCCAACAAAAAGACAACAAAAGCAGCCAGTCCTGCCAAAAAAGCTGCAACACCTGTAAAGCGTACAACAAGAAGTAGGAAATGAAAGGATTAAATTAACCTCTCAATGTAAATATCATATATAAAGTATTCTCATTGTAAATACAGATTATATCATATTAATGTAATCATAACAATACCGGGTACTAATATATGGGTATGTCTTTAATAAATGTCTCGGGACATATTCATCATGTTATAGATTTCAATTGATCTCAAAGACAACCTATTTAGTTTCGAAAACAAGTACTAACTTATTGTTGCTTCCTAAGAAAATACTTTTCATTGTTGAAGATTAAAATTGTCTAAAGGCGTCAAAGGTGGAAGTGTGCAAGACAAATAAAAATTCTTTCCTTTTTTTCACTCATCAACTGTTTGAAACAAGCTTACCTCGCTCTAAGCATATTCAAATATCTAATAACACAATTACAGTATTGTGAAATAGATTACATGTAATGCTTAATGTAAACCTAAAAAAAAGTGTTGTTGGTTGGTTTTTTTTTCTCTCTCTCTTTTCTTTTCTGTTCTTTCTGCGAATTGCAATTCTTAAAAAGATTGTTTTCATGTGAATGTGCTCATAGATTTTTATCAATATATGCCAGGATCATCTTTGTATATATTTCATGTACCATTGTCATAATATTATGTACTGTATTGTCTTGTTCAAAGTCGTGTACCATATTTTAAGTTAAAACTGTATTTAGTTATAGATATGGGAAGTGTCTTCCTAGAATCACTTGCTGCATAATGTGGAACTAAATATAGACTTCATTTGTGAAATATGATGTAATTGTGAAGTAGGTGTAGGAATGTAATTTGTTGTCGTGCATATGCCATGTTCATTTTTGTGCTTACCAGTATTTTAGATTTAAATTATTTGTTTTTACTATTATGTTCATTACTGGTTTTGGCTATTCTTTCAAGATAATTCAAAAAATTGTAACAAAGTTAAGAAATTTAGTCTTTCATTTTATATATCTATAAGGTAATGGTGTTCCCCAAATAGATTTTTTACAAGGCATTGATTGAACAAATTTAAGCAATTTCATTTTAAAGTGATTTCTAATATTTGTAATAAAATTTTAATAAGGTAAATTTTTTAACATATGAATAAGATATTTTAGAATCTTGAACAATTTGTAATGCATGTTTATGTAAATTGTACACTACTCTGCTATTGTCATCTTAAATGTTGTTGAATGCCTTGCTCGTTTCCAGGTAAAAATTTAATTTGATGTTGGCAAACATTACAGCATTGAAGGAAAGATATTGTTGAATTAATTATATCAGAATTATAGATATGATAGAAACATGAGTCTTATAACAATAAAAAGTCATCTCCAACATGCTGTTTATTTATTCTTTACTAGTTTAGTATAATGGTTTTACAAAATATGGGACAACATAACAGGTAACTTGTTTGTGGTTACTAATGTTCACCAACCCTTCACTTCAAACTAACTTTTTGTTGGTCTGGGGAAATGTGTCCATTTGTTGTAAACTGTATACCATTCTCGCTACTCCAGGGGCAACTATCAATTCTTATATCCACCCCTGGAAATTGGAATGTGTCGTAGCAGATTGGAAGGCTTGCAGATGAGCAGGTACCGTATATAGTTTGGTCATTTTGTTGTACACAAAAGAACCAAATAACGTACACTTTGGTTGACTGTTAGACTAGGCACCAGTCTCTAGATTATTAAAAAAATCACTGAAGTTTGGCTTGGTTATTTTTGTATCTAGTACATGCCTGATTCATAAGTTTTAATCTAGGGGGAGATAATCTAGTAAAGAACTCTGCTGACAAAGTCTTATCAACAACTTAGGGTCTGATGGCCAGTTTAGTTGACTATGACTTTGAAATTTGACTTATTGGCTCAATAATCTTCAAAAGAAGTCACCAGGCTTTTGGCAGATATAAACGGACAGAGACAAGATATGTTGTACCGATGATAAATTATCGGTCTTTTGATAGAGGGTAATCCTATAGTCATATTGTACATTCTACATAGTAGTAATCCTACTTTAATAGTCTGAAATTGGGTCGTGTTATATGGCCGACAAGAGTTACAGACCATGACAGTATTACACATAACAAAAGCCTGTGGTAAAGTGCATTTTAACCATATTATCCCGTAAGTAAAGACCATCTAATATATAGAGAAAATGGTCTTTATAACTGGATGGGAAGAAATTGTTGACATTGGTCATTTGAGCGCAATTGACTGTTAGTGTTGCCGTGGCGATACGGGAATTATGTTGCACTACAGCACAGGTTTACGACGCGCAAAAAAAAAAAAAAATACAAAAACAAATACTAAAATACTGAAAGGTTGTTAACTTAGCCCTGTATCCCATTTCCAGAAAATGGGGTAATTAATTTTAAAATGCTCTGAACACCACAAAAAATCATCCGATCTGAATATTTTTTTAGCTTACATTGAAGACAATTATCAGTATATTTATTTTTTTTTTTTTTTGCGCGCGCGCGCGTCGTAAACCTGTGACTACAATGAACTTATGTGAATCTGTGATACTGTGGCGTCCGTCAAAAACCAAACTTCTCCATAAACGCCGGTCAGAATTTAACAAAATTTGACTGGTAGTGTCCTTATGGGGTACTGACTGAAAAATTGTACAAATGGTCAGGCTGAGGAGTGGGGTCAATTTGGCTATTTTCACATAAAGGAGTTTTTTCTGAAACTAAGCATGGGATAATACTTATAATGCAATGGTAGCATCCTTATAGGACGATCCAAGATTGTACAAATAATGAGGCTGCTCCCCTGAGGGGCAGGGTCAACTTTGTTATTTCTCATGCAAAATAGTAGCATCCTTATAGGGTGAGGACTCAAACTTTGTACAAAATGACGGGGCTCTGCCCCCCACCCTGGAGCCTGAGGGGCGGCCAAAAGGCGTTAATTTTGGCATTTCCATATAAACAACTTCTCTGAAACAAAGCATTATGGGATAGCAATCATAATGCAACGGTAGCATCCTTTACTGTGGGACTGACCTAAAGGTGGCCTGAGGGGGCGGGGTCAATTTGGCTATTTCCATATAGGGCGACTTCTCTGAAACTAAGCACCTATGATGTAATGGTAACATCCTTGTAGGGCGGGGATTCAAAAATAGTACAAATGATGGGGCTGACCCTGGCCCGTTGGGACCTGAGGGGCAGGGCCAAGAGTGTCGATTTGACTTCTTTTTATATAACTACTTCTCTGAAACTAAGCAATGGATAATACTCATAATGCAATGGAATAATCCTATTAGGGTGGAAATTCAAAATTATACAAATAATGGGGCTGACCCCCACCCCAGGGGCCTGAGGGGGGGGGGTCAAATAGGGCTATTTTCATACAAATAACTTCTGACACTGAAGCATGGGATAACGCTCATAATTCAATGGTAACATCCTTACAGGATGGGGATTCAAAATTATACAAATAGTGGGCTGATCCCTGTGGGCGTGGGGAGCTTAGAGACGGGGCCAAAAGTGTAAATTTGGTTATTTCCTTATAGATAACTTCTCCGAAACTAAGCATGGAATAGCACATATAATGCAATGGTAGCATTCTTATAGGCAGTAGGGGGTTCAAAATTGTACAAATGTTGGGACTGATCCCCCTTGGCCTGAGGCACGGGATCAAAAGGGTCAATTAGGCTACTATTTACATATAGATTACTTCCTCTCTGAAACTATGTATTGGATAGCATTCATAGTCGTATGGTATATGAAAATAAGGATATAAAAAATATATATCTATAAGGTATATGAAAATAAAATCTATAAGGATCCAGTGTTATATGGAAAAAAATTGTTGTCTTGATCTATATCTATAGCATCGTTATATTGTTGGGATCCATAATTAAATAAATTGTAAGATATATGTGATAATTACTTAAGATGCTCCACCGCTGAAAAAATAGTATTTTTCTCGCTATCAAAAACAGTAGCAGAAGATTTAGTATTTTTCTTCAGTTACAAAAGTTACTTACTTTACACCATTTCCACCATTGAAAAGTTTGAGCTTCTAATTTTACTTCAATTCAAAAATAATTTATTGCATCCCGAAAAAAATCTGTGGCACTATGTCCTATATGGAATGAAGTATTGATTGCGCAAACACCAAAAGCAAAATGAATTATTTTGTATTATTTTTTGTGTTAATTAGACATATATATACACGATTAAACACCAATTATTGTTAAATTAATAAATATCGTTTATGCTCTGTCGGCGGTGAAGCATCTTTAAAAAACAGGTGAGAAATACAGGCCTTCTGGGCCTCTTATTGTTATTTGGGTATGTTGATGAGCACGAGTCTTACCGATTGCCGGCCTGTCAAATCTGACAGATGGTTGAGTTATCCCTACCAACTCCACAAACCCAGACTTGCTTATTATTATTATTATTTTTTTTTTTTTTCTTTTGAAAACTTAAAACAAAAACGATGGATTTTCCCTAAATGAAATGCGACAAACCCCTGTGTTTACTATATTTTGTGTGGTCTTCTGTTAAAAAATCCAAGTATAAAGGCATAGGCATATAGCTACATGTACGGGGATAGAATGTGTACACCGAAACACACCATCACCAAGATTAAATAGCATCCTCGATATATCATCTGATTAGGCTGGCCTTTAATTCGTTTCAATTTTCGATCGTACTAAGCCTTTAAGGCTCCGAGGTATTTGTAAAAATTCAAAGTTAATTAAGTCGCCAAAATTATAAGACTTAAGTCCTGTATGCACGGATCTTATAAATGTCAACGTTAGAATTGATTTTAAGATTGTGTCTATTTGCCTGGTCTGGAGAAATGGTCCAATTTTTAAGGTAATTTTCAGACTTTTTCATGAATTGAGACTGGAATTGGGTACAAATTATAGCTCTATGTGCTTTGTAATATACTTGTTTGTTTGATTAATTAAAGTCCTATTAACATCCAGGGTCGTATAAGGACGCCCTCCCATACATCCCTTAGTAGATAGTGAGTCTGTGAGCTTGTCACCCTTCTCGTCAGGTTCCGTTATTGACCTAGACATCTAAAACGTATGAAAATAGTCTTAGGGCACTCTGGTGGGTCCATGATTATATAATCTATAACTAATTATCAGATCCCTGTGTTTTTATAGTTCTATATCACTGAAACGTGTCCCCGAAGACACCAAGCAACACAACCCACCGGCCACATTGAATACTAACCATGGGAGAACCAGTCGTCCCACTCCCGTTATGCCGAGCGCTAAACAGGAGCAGTACCAATTTTAAAGACTTTGGGTTTGTCCCGGCCAGGGGACAGATCCCGGAACCTTTTTAATTCTCACAACAGCGAGCACTCAGCCGAAGACCAAAAGTCGGAGGTGGTGTCAATTTAAGGGAGATATGGAAGAAGAAAGTAAGTTAAGAATTTCAAGAAAAGATATAACATCCTAAATTTAGCCGCCTTTTATCATCATGCAATAGAATTATACGTATGAATAAAAACAATAAACAGAAAATTCGGCTCCGTAAATTTATTTCCATAAATTGTACTTTTTAACATTGCATGATTAATGATTACTGAAACATCTGGCTGCGTCATTTAAGGCCTTGCCTTCAGTCATATTATATTTTCTTTAGTAATTTTCTAATAGGTCTATGTTTATTTTTCAAATGTCAATATTTTAGTCATTCCATAGGCCGGCCTATAAAACCTATGTTTTCCTGTGTAAGGAAAAATACCCAAGTGACAATATCTAGATTGAGTCAATTTCCTTTCTACCATAAGTATACAAAACGAAAGACAATCTTCTCAAAACTATAAAATGATGTATTTTGTCTTTTCAAGTCTTCAGTGTTCACCCTAAAGCTACTTTCGATATTACCCGCCGTTTGAAATGTTGAAATGTTGTCGGAATCTCCCGAAGTTTTCGATAGCCAATCATATTCAATTATTTTTCCCGCCGAATATTGCCGAGTGTTACCGACATTACTTGGAGGTAAATCGAAGCATGAAAGAGTATTTCTTCCGGTGGAGCTAAAACAGCTTGCCGCAAATCTTGTATGAAGATCCTGTGGTATATTTCATGGTAATCGCGTCGTTCTGGATATTTTTAATCTTTCTGTAGTTGTTGCCTTGTCTAATGAACTATAATTTCCATTTTAACCACATAAATGTGATAAAATATCAATCGAACACACTGGGAAGCCATAAGTGCGTTCGTGTATGAGTGTGGTCTATTGTGCTGCTGGATAGCCACCGTTATTATTTTTCTCGGTGGGCATCGTATTTACTTTGTCAACGCTGGGTAACTGTTTTTTGGCGATCTGAGATGTTTATGAAGTTAGTGAAAGGTTCTTAGAATCATATTTCATCTTCGGAAGATTATAAATAGGGTGTTGTTTGTCAACAAAATAGGCCTAATGGACTTGTTATGGTTTGCCATTTTGGTCTCTATCTCCTGCATATGTCGATAACATCAGAAATTACACGAGAATGTCCTCAAATATGTGTGTAGAGCACGGTTTTTTGAAGGCAACACATGTGGGAGGACACATGTGTCACAACAGCCACATATAGGTCTAAAAATTGTCAAGTTTGGCAAAAGCATGCACATTCACTGCAGTGCTGTGTTGTTAAAGTCATGAAGCTGACCAGGAAATTTTAGGTTAACTTATCTGATAATTGTGTTATGTTTACAGTCAAAAAGAAGTTAAGAGTTTTAAGATTTATAATCGAGCTGTTAACCCTATTAATTCATGTTTGGAATAAGAAGCAAATTCGTTTTGCCAATTTAATAAAGAAGCAAATTTACATATATGCAGCAATGATTGGAATCATACTTGACCTACATGTATAACCTTAAATACACAAAAGAACGCATGAAAGCCATGTAATGACTAGTAAAAGATGATGACAATTGATAAGAATGTTGATGATTTGCAAATTTATCAGTAACCATAGCTCAAAACTGTAACTACATATCAAGTGTATGATAAATATTAGAAATAGTACACAGATTAAGGTAATCTTATCAGTTTGTTTTTCAAATATATATATAATCTGGTCTTAAAGGGACAATTCTATGAAGCAGTTATAGGAGTTTTCAGAAAAGATGGCGATGACGTCACACCAAGGTACATCCGGGCGCTCAAAGGTACAACTCTTATATCTATACACATAAACATTGTGGGAACACAATCGCTTGCGATGTTTGTTTACATTTTATTGTAATAAATAGTCGGCAATTCGAGAACTATTGCGTTATTTTAATCTCAAAAGGTGTAAATAAAAATATTTTACAATAATATACAAATTTAAACATATGGTATTCATATATTTTACTCTGTTTATACTTCATTTTTGACCGCTACGAGAAAACACGGTCGCCATTACGTATAAACATTGACGGATATATTGCAAACATCAACTTGAAATTACAAATTAAATTCAAAATCCCCCAAAATGTAATTATAAGCAATTACTGTTTTCGAAGTGTTACTTGATAAAACACCTTACGATGTATGATTAGCGCAAAATTAAACATTTGTTTGTAGATTACCCCAAGCCCACGGCAGCCATTACAGTTCAGCTGAAAACCAGAATTTCGTCCATTTTCAGTGTCATAAAATTACGTATTTTGGTTAATTTTTTGTCATCAATTTTGGGATTTACTTTATAACATACAAATGAGTCGGTTTGTAGGCTCTTTTTATCATATTTTTAAACAAAACTTTAAGTATTTAGGATTCTTGAAGCCATGCACAATGTATCCTGGTCGGCATTTACAGTACTACGATCTGTAATTTATATCAATTTAAATGAAGTCTACTTAATACGTATTCAAATCATCTAAAAGTAATATTTCAATTTGAGACTAACACAGCAGTCTATGGGATAAAGCGGCTGAAAATGTCATAATAAAAATGAAATCTGCAGCATTAAAACTGAATGATTTCACCTTTTTATTTTTTGAGATTGGCAGCCTTACATAACATACGTGTACGTGCGACACCTATATTACTATTCGTAATTTTGTTACGATACAAGAGCATCGACACCTATATTACTATTCGTAATTTTGTTACGATACAAGAGCATTTCATTAAAACAACATGTGCATATTAAATAACAAAATATATATATCTTAAACAAGTCCTTATTGAGATAATAGTGTTGGTAATTATTAATATGATTTATTTCCCCAACAATGCTGTGGCCTGCGGTGATCTACTAGCGACGAAGCCATACACGAGCGGGCGGCCGTGGTCTGGCCAGATATGGTCCACATTTCGTTATGTTAGATAGTGTTGTGCACAGCGTTTTCATGTACAACAGAAACATGACACAATACAATCAATTATCTATTCATAACTTTTTCACAACATGGATGTCTACGTGTGAACAAAAAACGGGTAGTGTGATGTGTCGACCCGGCACTGCTTCGCAAGCTGGCTTCAACACTAAATCTGCAGAAATATATTTAGCAACAAACAATTGTAAATATAAAAATATAAATGTCTGTAACCTCTTAAACAATAAGAAACCATTTTAAAATCAGAATTTGCAATTATGAAAGTGAATACTTTTGCCACAGTATCGATTGTGTAGCATGGATGTACGTAACTGTTATTGTTTTTATAAGTCGACATACTGTGTTTGTACCTTTGAGGACCCGGATGTAAACTTTCTGTGACGTCACGCCATCTTTTCTGAAATCTCCTATTTTCACCTACCCATGAAGCAAATATTCCTTATGAAATGCAAAAGACAGAATATTGACAAATTCCACATTATTACTAAGAATCTTGATAATAGCATTGAAATTCCAGATCATATAGCTATACGATGGAAGTAGGTTGGATGTGTACGTTATAACAGAGCCAGACTCCTGTAAGGTTCGCATATTTCGCATATACAACAAAAAGCTACATGTGAGTTGTTAATTGTCTCTTTTGCTAACAAAAAGTACTTTTCACACATCATACATCTAAAAAGGTAAAATACAGTAGTTTTAGACAGACATAACTTTACTCCACTGGGCAGATTCGGGTTCAGCCTACAATGTAGCCCCCCAATATGTAATGGCGGAGAGAAAGCTTCAAATTTTTCGCATCATATGAACTTATCATGGTAGTGATAACAGCTACACCAATTTATATTTAGAAGAGGTTTATTTTCCTGGTAAATTGAAATTTCAATGTAGTTCCTGATTAAAATGTCCCTTTAGATAAATTAATAGAAGATACCGTATGGAAAAGAAGTATGTACATGTTATTATACAACGACCCTGAAAATAAATGGAGGGCATGAGATTTATACCTGCTGCTCCATGGCACATGATAATAAACCATGGCTAAATTTAGGATCTTTTCTTTTCTTCCTTACTGACTTCTTTCTGATGTCTCCTTTGACACCACCACACTTTTAGCCACCTAATAAATAAAATCCTAGTTTATCTACATACACATCAATTATATTTTACTGTGCAAGTTAGACCTTGTTAACTTGTGCAGGACTCGAAGGTTCTGTAAGATTCAAAGTATTTGAAAAAGTCCAAAGCAATTTTTCTCAGACTCTACGAGTATATTGAAAACTTACATTTTACAATTTTTGTTTTGAAATGAACACTCATGTTTTGCCATTATCCCCCCAAACAATAGGAAGACTTGCTTTTGAAATTAATGACAATATTCACAACAACATGACATTGACGTTTGAAATGTATAGTTTAATACGTCAATACAGATAAACAATAATAATAAGATGATGCATGTTGACTTTGCTAAATGTATCTATTGTTTTTAAAGGTAATCTTACAACAGTGAGAGGACCATGGATGTTGACATGTCATCACCAACTCAGAAAGTTGGGGATAAGCCACTTGTTAATGGAGACTGTAAATCCCCAGTGGAGTTGGTTGATTCTGTCATTGACTCCACTAAGTCTGCTGGCACTACTGTTGGCTTTAGACATCATCTACCGCAGATTGCAAACTTAACACGGAGCACCAAGATAGCACAAAGCAAGGCCAGCGCCAAGAGGGAGAGTAATGAATGTGTACCAGATGTTAAGGCAACTTTACATGTCGAGGGAACTGGAAAAGTGGTGCAGTTGGACACAGATTTGAAAACGGAGCTTTGTGTACAGGAAGCTGGAGACGTAAGCCCAGGTATATTAATTGTCACAATTGTTTTCAATAAAAAACTAAAATCTATAAGGCTATTTATCACATAGCTGGCCCATCCAGCCATGTCACGAATATTGTAAGACATGTGTAATAAATCTATTATGATGTCGCATATAGTTTTGATATCATAAATTATAAATGACGCTTTATGATTGTCTCAGCACTCATAAAAATCCTCTATTTAACCTATAGCAAGGACCAAGGATTTATAAGTGAGAAGGATTTGTCACTGTCCTTTTACACCACTAAACATCACGTGAGATGCCTATGAACTGGGAATAAAAAAAAAAACCCATTTTTCTCAACAAATACATGTACTTGTAATATCACGTCCAATGAAACACCAATGTAAAGTTTTAAGGCCTGAAGATTTTGAAGAAATGTCATAAATTTTCATTAAAACTAAATGACATATCATGTAATGATGGCCTGCTTCAGAAAGTAAGACAGCAACCCTCACATCCACAAGCTATATCAAAGTTTGCACCGGCAATATCAAAGAAAAATTGGTTGTCTCCCAAACAGTGCACAAACACAAAAGCGCTCGCGAAGTATTCAGCCAAAACCCAGAGTGACCTATCCTCGTCATCTTACTTTTTGAAGCGGGCTGTCTTTACATGAAATTTTTTTGATGAAAAAAATTTCTTCTTAATCTTCCATTCTTAAAGCAAGGATTGGACATTGTGAAATTTATTATGCTTTGCATTTGTGTTTCATTTGACTCGATAAGACAAATATTTGTTGAAAAAATATGTTTTTATTCCCGGCTCATAAGCGTCTTGTGTGGTGTTTTGTAGTGTTAAGGGACAGTAACAAATCCTTATCACTTGTAACTCTATCACAAAATGAGGCTTATTTAAAGGGACAATTCAGTCTAAGAGAGCATTAAAATTTGTACATATATCGAAAACGAACCAGCTCTAATAAAAATTAGATTAGTTGGTTTTACTGTGATATGCCAGAAAAGCCCACTGTAGTGAAATGTATTTGAAATGGTCAAACTCGCTTACAGTCTGCCATTACACATAGTGGTCGGATGTCTTGTATGCCGAAACCCGGCCCTTGCAAGTGTAGTAAAACAAAAAATTTGTCTAGAACTACTCAAATCTCTCTTTTAGTAGTGTAATTACCTTATATTATTAGATGCATGTTCTTGTCTAAAAATAATTTCATCAACTACTCAGTGGTCATGTATTGCATTTGTTTAACATGATTGACTTTGGCTTAGGTATGGGTACAGCCTACATGTTGTACCTGCTTAATCGTATTGATCAGCGATTTGGAATTTCGACAGTATCAATCAAAATATTTAACAATGTCATGAAAGTTATCAATGTTTCTTGTTTAATATATGAGTATGTCATATTTTGCCTTGTGATTTGGTTATATGACAGAATGAGCCTCATCAATTGTCCCTTTAAAGATGCTCCACCGCTAACAAATGGGATTTTTTCACTATCAAAAACAGGAACAGACGATTGGGTATTTTTCTTCAGTTACAAAAGTTACTTACTTTACATCATTACCACCATTGAAAAGTTTCAGCTTCTAATTTTACTTCAAGTTAAAAATATGAAAAATAATTAATTGCATCAAGAAAAAAATCTGTGACACTATATCACATATGGAATGTAGTGCTGATTGCGTATGCACCAAAGGCGAAATAAATTATTTTGTATCTTTTTTTGTGTTAATTAGGCATATATACACATGATTAAACACCAATCATTGTTTAAATGATGAATATCATGTATGCTCTGTCAGCGGTGGAGCATCTTTAAGTCACATTGAAAATGATTTGGTTTACACGGTACAGTATCTGGTATAAATTAACAGAACATAAGGTATACACAGATGAAAGTTCTGCATTCTTCTTTATTCAGGTACTGGGGATGTAGCCAAAACCGAGGAGTCGACCGACGCGGATAAGATTGAAGATGCAAACAAGGTGAAGTCTCGTAGTGGTAAAAAGGGTAGAAAGTCTTCTACTGGTAAAAGGAAGAGTACAACAGAGCCACAGAAGACGGGGGATAACACAGAATCAAAACCTTCCCCTGAAAAACCAGCAGCAGCAAAGCAGTCTTATAAAAATATCTTCCAGGAAACTGTCATTCTGGGTAAACGAAACAGAAAACCTAAGAAAATTGACTTTGATGATGAAGAAGAGAAAACATCACCAAAGGCAGCTGCTAGTAGTTCACGGAAAAAAACACCAGAGAAAAACGCTGAGGTACCTTCAGATATAGCTTTGAAGTTAGAGAATGAGAAGCCAGCTCAATGGTTAGTTGGTGATGTTCTGTGGGGCAAAGTGCCAGGGCATCCATGGTGGCCATGTATGGTAGCCTACGATCCCTTTCAGGGTCTCTACACTAAATTCAATAGTAAGTAACATCCACAAATTAAATTCATATAAAAAAATTCTGTCTCACCATCAAACAGTGTTGCCAATGTCAGCCTGTTAAATGTCATCCCAATTCATTTGAAAACAAAAGTATTTGAGTCTTTGAGACATTTCTAGTTTCTTTTAAATTTTAGGTGAAACTCTTGGTAGGCATAGTAAAATAGTCTCCATGAAAAGGTTGTCAGTAGATGTTCAATTTTATCCAAAAAGAGCAAATATGTCAATTAAAGGTAAGAAATTGACCTGAAGTTACATAAAAAAAATTCATGTTGTTTTAAGGTGAATTTCTAGTCAAGCTGTTTTCAGGTCAAAATGAATTACAAACATCTTGCCTGTGTTCTGATAATTATAATTAGTTTCTTTTATTTATCTAAGATCTAGATCCCTTGAACATGAGTGTGATCAAAGTGTTAAAAAGAAAAGAAAGTAATGCCGATTGTTTCTTTTTCCAGAGCGTGTTCGTTTGTATCATGTGCAGTACTTCGGGCAGGAAGAAGAGAGAGGATGGCTCTTTTCTTCACGCATTATGGAATTTCAAGGTAGAAAACAATATGAGGACCATAAAGCTGAATTGTTAAAAAATGCGAATAAAAGTGAAAAAGGAAAACTTGAGAAATTATACAAGGTTGGAAACAGTCGTGTGGCAGCATGGAATATAGCAATAAAGGAGGCAGAAGGCGCATTGCCGATGTCGAGGAACGAACGTAAACAACACTTTACATATATCTATGAATCAAAAGACAGTGGTGAAAGTAAAAAAGCAATTGATAATGACGATGCTTCTACTGACATTAAGACAGAGGAAACCGATTCTTTGAAAGATACAAGAAAAAGAAAAAGGAAAGTGGAGAAAGATGAACCAGTAAATACAGCTAAGCGAAAGAGAGTTGAGACAGCAAGTGTGGGTGAACCCTTGATATCACCCAGACAGGCGAGTGTGGACGGATCTTTTGATGTGTTTTTTCAACATCATAAAGACAGTGCAAAAGAAGAGCATCCTGATCTCGACGATACAGCTTTGATGTCGTATCTCAAACAACAGTGGTGTATGATGAGTAAAAAACAGAAAGCTAGATACAGGTCAAAGTTCACATCTGACCAAGGTAGGTTTCTCTTACAGCTCTGAACAGCATGTAAAACTAGGGCTGCCGCGATACGGCAGAAGCGTACCACGATATATTGTGATACACAACAACTGTATTGTGATATATATTGCAATATTTTGACCTTAACATATGTGGTGTTTATTTTGTATATATTCCATAATAAAAACACCCTTTACATTATACAAACATACAGTGCTATGTTATGTAGTTTTACATCGATTTCAACCATGTTGTTGAGTAACAAAAATGTTCAAATGTGAGGTTTTTGTAAAAATTACGAGTCTGTGAAAAAGCTAGACTACAGACGATCGTAACCTAATAATACAATATCTAAACATGATAGTGTCTGCAAATATTTACACTTTTGAACCTAAATAATGAACAATTTACGTACAATTGTCCTGGCAAAATACGCTTACGATCGTGATTAAACTTCAAAGGGCTGATCGGCTTGCAGTGTTGTTTTGACACGTGTAGGAATTCGAAAATGGCGGCGGACGATGAAGCCTGAAATAGCTGGCAAAATCCCTGCAGCCAATGTATTCAGCGGACCTTAAATGTGTTAAGAGAATTATATATTCCAGTATTGTTGATTGATGGAGCGAATCAACTTGATAATATTTCAGAAACTAGCCTAATGTCATATTGTTTATATTCAACGTCATGCAAATGTTTGAATCATTTGAACATTATACACGTTAGTTACAAACGTTTGACCGACATCGGAATCGAATGAAAACGAAAGGGATACCCACATGGCTTCATATTATCGGAAAGGAAAACAAATACAACTTGCTGGTTTTGTTTTAATGACAGGATGTTTTAATTATATCAAATTAATGAAATTATGAACTAGATATATCGTAAAAAACCGGTACAGGTAAACTGTATCGCGGTACAATATTTTTTTGGTGGTGTATTGCAATACCCCAATATACCGGTTAACCGCGGCAGCCCTAATTTAAATTAGTTAATGGTAATGTTGTTTTAAAATGAATATTGTGCAAGAGAAATAGTTACAGAAACAAAATTGATAACACAATGGGTAGGGCTGTAACGAGTATCCGAGTACTCGAGTATTCACGAATTATTGAGAAAGATCGGATACGAATATTCGTTACTCCTGATATTTGTGGATCGCGATCTTTCAAAAGCAAAACAATAATACCTTCTTTAATGCTGTCATAGCTCAAAAATGTGAAGGAATGTACACTAAAGTCTGAATATCATCAATGTTTTTACTTTGAAGTAGACCGGAAGTACACAAGAGCTGCGTGAAGTAAAGCTAGCAACATGTTATTTTCGTACCCGAGCTTCGATGCAATGTTGTGAATTCTTCATAAAATAATAATGATAAAAACATAATTATTGACTTCTAGAGATGTAAAAGATTATTAACGATTTCGTTTTCATTACGGGTCGGAAATATCTAAAAATACGAATATATATTAGGCGACTGAGGACTGTAGATGTGAACCCCATGTCAAAAACGAAAGGTAGGCTAATTATGAGTCAAAATCATAAATCACCTGATTAAAACTATAGGCCTAGAACCAAAGTAAATTGTAACTGCTCTTATAGATTTTAAATAATTTTTTTCTTAATTTCAATGTTTTTCTGTATTTGACCAAGATAAAAGTAACAATGAATTGTTTTGATATGGTAATTTATGCCTTACCATGATAATTTATATACAGTGTACCCACAGGGCCATGTATAGTTTCTATATGAAAAAATAGCCAGAAATACATATAAGAATTTTTTCATATAGAAACTATACATGGCCCTGTGGTGTACCTGTTCACAGATGGTTTGACTTTGATTCATGCCGTTATTGATGTGCAGTAGTATTTTTGAGATGATGTTATTTCAAAATTCAAATGATTTGATTTTTTTACAGTTACAGTGACTGAATCCTGCTGTACTTCACCTGTAACTCTATTGCTTAATGATAAGGAATGTAAAACTACTAAAATTGGTTTTATTATCAATAAAAACAGTTTTACTTCAATTGAATCTTTTGCTTGTATCTAACTGGTGATTCGTGGTCAGATCTGTGAATCGTCAACCCTGAATCGTGGATCAGATCGGATCGCCACATGTTAGACAATCCACAGCCCTAACAATGGGCTTAAACTGTAATGTATAGAGTATAAATCCGTTTGAAAATTACTTTTAGTTGAGAGTATAAATCCCTTTAAAAATTACTTATTGTTGAGAGTATAAATTCATTCTGTGAAAATTACTTTTTGATGTGGAAACATTTTCAACTTATAATAATGGTTTTGTTGGCCTCTCAAGATTTCTTATACATGTACAAGATCATTAAAACATTTGAACTTATTGAACTTTTAACTTCATACACAACTGCAGAGCAAGGTACGAATTAATGATGTTCTTGTTCAGAGTACAATTTTTGGAAGCAATTATTTTCTTGCTTATGTGAACTGCATTAAAATATATTTGTGAAATCAATTTATTTATATTTTCAATTTATTTCAGGATCTCCGGAAACACAGAGAAAGATGGCATCAGGCCGAATCTCTAAACCAACCACCAAATATCTGGAAATGTTAGAAGAAAAAGAGGAAGAAGAGGAGCTTTCTGACTCATCAAATAAAAAATCCACACCAAAAGCAAAGGTGATTAAGTGATAACAATTCCACAATAGCAACTTTTTTGTATTTCTTATCAATGGCAATGCAGATTATTAAAAAAGCCTATTTAAAGCACACAAATTTCATGGACATGGATACAAACTAGAATATTGACAGCAATATTCAGAAAACAAGTAAAAAGACAACTAGTTGTTATTTCCTTTAAATGACACAGCTTTTTCTTGCTTTTGATGTAGACAAATACAAGATCTTTGCGAAGAGCTGCTACACCAGAGTCCACTCTAGATGATACCATTAACAATGTGATCGCAGGATTAACTGCAGTTCAAGAGGTAGGGTTTCTAGGGATCTAATCATATCTTTTTTATCTGTGACTAAAGGTAAAGATCGTGACTGCTCGTATTAGACAAGGATCTGTATGACAGGTATTGTTGATGAATTGGAGAATGCTTATTCTTCGGGAGTATCCAGGCCCAGTTTCATCAACATTCCGTAACTTAAGGAAATTCCTTAGGCCAAAAAGTTAATATGTAAATATGTATGTTTTAGGCACCACTATCTACTCTAGATTTCATCTCCTACTCTTACAATTTCATCACATGCTTTGCAGAGAGAAAATAAAACCTGTTGTATTTCAGTTGTTATTGAATGTTTCAACTTCAATATAACATGTGTATACTACTAATATCAAGATCATGATCACTTTATTCCCTGAAAGTTGCATCCAAATGAACTCTTGAGAAAAAAGCATTAACGAAAAACAGCTCTTTATAGAAATTAAAATGGAAGGTTTATATCTGTGGTATACCTTTCCAAAAAAGTCTCTTTAAAGCATTTTCTATTAGACTTATGCGATATTTGTAACAATTCAGCAAAAAGAAAATGAATCATGGGTGGTTTTGTTTAGAAAACCAGTGATACAGTGCCAGAGGTGAAACAAGAGGAGACCGCAACACCTGTTCCTGTGAAAGTCAGCCGGAGACGGAAGTCAGCAGCATCCTCCGTCGACACAGACAGCAACACAGACACTCAGGTATTTGAGAGATAATAACTGAGATTTGGTCTGAAGTTAATATTATCTTCTACATTTTCTAGAGAGACTCGCAAATTAAGTTTACCTATGACATAGGAATAGGAATATGCCATATTAGATACCTATATGTTTATCTGTGTACCAAAGCATATATTTTGACTGTAAAAGGAACAAGGGTAGTGTGCAGCAAGCTGCAATTAATCTCCAAATATTCTTTTTTCGACAGAGCTGTTCTGTCAAAAATGTTCACACCAAATCTGAATATGTGATCATCGTTTCAGGAGGAAAGCAAACCTGTGATACCAGTGCCCAAAGTGGTGCCTAAAGAACCTGAAGAGGAGTACGAGTTAGAGATATTTAAGTTGTCGTCCCGTGCCCCTGCGGTGAAGGAGACTCTGTGTGAGATCTGCCATAAGGTCGGGGACCTACTTATTTGTGAGGGCCAGTGCCAAGGAAGTTTTCATAAGGAGTGTCTCGGGCTAAGTGTGACCCCATCTGGAGTATTTAAATGTGATGAGTGCACCACAGGTAAATAATGAAATGATTTCTTTCATAGCTCACACTTTACTTTTGAGAATTCCATCTTTGCATATTACAGAGTTGGCTCCCTTGCGTATAGGTAACGAAACACATGACGTAAGTCAGATAACTCAGCAATTTGCAAATTCTGAATTTTGATAAAGCTTGTTTATTCAGATACTTTTTCATTCCATATTGACAAAGAAGCCGTGGCTTTTACTTTTGAAAACTGTTTTAAAATTTGTCATAGGAAGTCAGATTGGCTATTCGCTGACTATTCCATCCTATATTGGAAATGATTTCAATTAATCTGTTATACAGAAATTACTTTTCATTCTCTTCATCGAATTTGTGTGCCAATGAAGCATTCTTGTGTATCTAGTATTAAATTATTCTTTTGGATCCATTTCAGGAAACCATACGTGCTTCTGTTGCAAGAAAGCAGATAAAGAGACAAAAATTTGTACTGTGCCTGCATGTGGAAAATTTTACCATGAAGAGTGTGTAAATAAGTGTTTGAATGTACGGACAGAAAGTAAAGGACTTGTGTGTCCACTACATTGTTGTGCTACATGTACTATAGATAATCCATCGAGTGCCAAGAATAGTAACCGAGGTAAGTTCATCAATCTATTGATAACAGGTTTCTGTTGTGTTGTCAAATAATTGAAAAGAAAGAACCACGAGGGGAAAAAACCACATTTGGATCCCTGCAAAATCATGTGGTGGCAGGTGCCAAAATTATTCTTGGTATCCATTGTGAAATCCAGATAGATAAAAGGAATAATATTACAGAAAATGTTAAAGGCCCACTACCTTTCCGCATTAAAACATAAAGGTTTCGTTAAAACATTTATAACATCAGAAAATATATATCGATGGCATAAGATGAGGTAACAACACCAAAAATATGCATGGTTTCTCCCGTAATATATGAAAACAGAGGAGAGCCATTTCGCTATTTTGCCGTCTGGCGCAGCGATAGTCAACTACCGCGCAGTATTTAGGACGACGGCGGGAAACATAAAACGACCCGCGTTATGAAAATTAACATTTTATTTATTTTAATAAAATTGTTCAGAAGGTGATGATACGTGTAGTATTAACGGTAAGTTAATAATTTTTGTGACTCTTCAAAATTATCGGTCTCGTTTTACATTCCCATTTTAATAATTATAAGCCGTTTCGGAAAGGTAGTGGGCCTTTAATGTTATATACTTTTTATTATATTATTTGTAGACATAGTCACTTGGATTAAGACAGATGATTTATATATTCTGATATTAATAATGAACTTTATCTGAAGGTTATCAATTTTAATATATTTATCTCAAAATTGTTAATACGATGGACATCTACAAAGTAAATACTTGCATAGTGTGTATCAAAATATTGACTTTTGATATAAAGCCTTGTAGCACAATATCATATTGTTGGACAACTCAGTAAGCAGAGTATGAAAAGAAGCCTAGTCAGCAGACCTAGTTATTCCAGACATGAAGAAGTCAAACAAAACAATACAGTTATCAATTAAATCTGAAATCATTCAGCAGGTTCACAACTGGAAAGCCATAAATCTTATAACTGAAATCTTTAAATCACTATTAGATGTATGTTAAAATTCTTTTTCTTCCATCCAGGTAAACTGTTACGGTGTATACAGTGTCCGACAGCATACCATGTAGGAGAGTTTTGTATAGCAGCAGGTAGCGAGATCTTACCAGGGTACAACATTTTATGTAGTAAACACTTCCAGCCTCTACCGTCCCAGCGACACCACAGTCATGTAAACCTCAGCTGGTGCTTCATCTGTAACAGAGGTACTAGCTCCTACTGTACTTCACAAATGTTGTTTTGGTATCTTGAAACCGACATATATATGTATTCTATCAAGTAAGTGCTTAGGGAGTGAAAATTTGTGGGGGCACATTTTTGGATCAAATTTAGACCTTTCACAATGTTAATATTATATATAGTAAACTACAAATCAATATACAAATGAAATTGAATAATAAAACTATGCTATTCATATTTGCAATCTACTTTTAATGAATATCTGGCCCCGATTTCTCGAAACTTAAGTGCAGACTTAAGTCAAAACTTAAGTTTTTCTCCTTATGTAACTTATATGAAAATTTATGACTTAAGTCAGTTTTTGACTTAAGTTTGTTTCGAGAAATCGGGGCCAGAACTAAGTGTTAAATAGAAAGCACACATAAATGGACAGGGATGCTTACAAGGCCAAATATGGAAGGTCCAAGATAAATACTACAGGACTAAGATATTTTTTTCGTATACATCAATGACGTTTTATTTTGTCACTATCTCCATGGAAGGAATGCCTGTAAAGCTTTGATAAAAAACTTTTTAAAGATTTCTTGAGCTTCATTTGTTCTTTTGTTGGTATACCAGTTAAAGATTCCTTGTGCTGCATTTGTTCTTTTGTTGGTATACCAGTTATTGTTTAAAGATTCCTTGAGCTTCATTTGTTCTTTTGTCGGTATACCAGTTAAAGATTCTTTGTGCTGCATTTGTTCTTTTGTCGGTATACTAGTTAAAGATTTCTTGAGCTTCATTTGTTCGTTTGTCAGTATATTAACTAGCCTAAAATATAGATATTTCTTAAAATTCTCTTTGCTATTGGATGTTAGATTTACATTGTAGCATTTTTGAGCATCTTCTGCTACCATTTAAGCAGTGATGTTATGGGTATCTGTTCCACAGGAGGATCACTGCTGTGCTGTGAGAGCTGTCCGGCTGCTTTCCATGCTGAGTGCCTCAAGATGGACCACACCCCTGAGGGCAGTTGGTACTGTCATGATTGTGCTCGCGGCAAAAGACCACTGTATGGTGATATCATCTGGGTGAAACTTGGCAACTATAGGTACATGCTGGAAACTGTTAAACTACATCTACAAAAGAGTGCATTTCTCTGTTTAAAAATAGTTGAAAAATATTTTCCATAATCACATTAAAAAAAAAAAAAAAACCCAAAAGATATCTAATTACGAATGGTAGATACGCAAAAAAATATGTACTGTAAAACATGTATATAATGAACACACATGAAACAGATTCATGGTTATATTGTATTTTTCATTTCCTGTTGAAGTTTCTCCTTGATGTTTGTAATATACATGTAACATACAATGCGTGTAAAGAAATATTTCTGTTGCTTATAAAATATTTTTGTTATAACCTACTGTTGAAGAGTTACTTATACCTACACTTTTTTTTGGCAAACTAATATTTTGGAAAAAAATTTTTGTAAATCTGAAAAATGCATTTTGCATAATAAACAATGTAAAACTTGTGTTATAATTCTGTATCCTTTTTATGATAAGGTGATTAGAAAAAAACCTGCAATTTATCTGCTGCTTGTCCTGATTTGTAGTCTGTCTGTTCTACTCTAGATGGTGGCCAGGTGAGATTTGTTGTCCTCATAATGTGCCTTTAAATATCCAAGAGAAAAGTCACCAGGTGGGTGAGTTTCCTGTCCGATTCTTTGGTTCTCATGACTACTTTTGGATACACATGGGCAGGTAAGATTATATAAACAGCTTGTGAGGCAAAGTTATTTATTTTCCTGTGTACCTAAACTTTCAAAAGGATTCTTAGTATTCCATTATTCCTTTCCAAAATGAAACTCAAAAACGTACCTGCGCACTATACGCGCAAAAAATACGGTAGCTAGCCTAAAATATAGATATTTCTTAAAATTCTCTTTGCTATTGGATGTTAGATTTACATTGTAGCATTTTTAACCATTTAAGCAGTGATGTTATGGGTATCTTCCAGAGGAGGATCCTGCTGTGCTGTGAAGCTGAACAGAACTTGTATAAATTTTGCCTCAAGATGGACCCACCCCTGAGGGCAGTTGGTACTGTCATGATTTGTGCTCGCGGCAAAAGACCACTGTATGGTGATATCATCTGGGTGAAACTTGGCAACTAAATACATATAAAACTGTAAATGTTCATCTACAAAAGAGTTCTGCATTTCTCTGTTTAAAAATAGTTGACCAAATTTTTCCATAATCACATTAAAAAAAAAACAAAAAAACCAAAAGATTTTGGCTCTGATTACCCCCGGGGGTAGATACGCAAAAATAGTACTGTAAAAACATGTATATAATGAACACACATGAAACAGATTCATGTTATATTGTATTTTTCATTTCTGTTGAAGTTTCTCCTTGATGTTGGTAATATACATGTAACATACTTGCGTGTAAGGAAATATTTCTGTGCTTATAAAATTTTGGTTCTAACCTACTGTTGAAGAGGGGCTACACTTTTTTTGGCTGTGTAAATCTGCCAAAGATTGTGTCACAGAATTGATTAGAAAAAACCTAGAATTCCTATAATCTGTTCTGTTACTCTAGATGGTGGCCTAATTTGTTGTCCTCATAATGTGCCTTTAAATATCCAAGAAAAAAGTCTGGGCAAATTCCTGTCCGATTCAGGTTCCCATGACTACTTTTGGATACACATGGGCAAAGATTATATTAACAGCTTGTGAGGCAAAATATTTATTTTCCTGTGTGAAACTTTCAAACAGGATTCTTAGAATTCCATTTATTTTTCTGTGTTGCCAAAGATTTCACAGAATTCCTAGACATTAACTAATCTTAACCTTGCTAAGGGACTTTGTAGTATCAAGACAATAAGATAAAAATGAACTCATGAAAAGACCCCCTAATTGGTAAATTGGACCCACTGAGTAAGATATACTATTAGCTTTATTGTCTGCATTTACCTGATGTAATTAGTACACCTCTGTTTTCATGGATGTCTTGCCATTCTCCTACAGGGTATTTTCATCATTCCAAGAGAAGGAACGAACAAGGGAAGTAAAGAGTCGAGCCTTGGATAGCACCTGGCAAAACAGGGTGTTCTATAAAGGTAAGCTGACTCCAAGATGACAGAAAAACACAGAAATGACAGAAAAGATGAAATAGAAATTAATAATGTAGCTAAATAAGATTAAAAGATTGGTCTCTTCCAATGTTACCTCCTAGTCCCATTCAGTCACATGGTAATTTTATCCTTACTTTGTGCTTCCTCTTCTTGTATTTTCCTAATCTTTGGTAATCTTTGTTTGTTCTCATTGCAGGTGTAAAAGAATCCAATTGAAGCATTATCAAAGTTTGTGGAACTAAGCCAGGAAGAACAAAAGATAAGATAGAAACGCAAAACGTCGGACTAGAAAACCAGCCCCCATATAGATATCATTAAAGTAGGGCAACGAAAACAAGACAGTTTTTTAAACTTGTGAACATATTGAATCAACATTATTAGACTGCCTATCGATAAATGATTTTGTGTGTATGGCTGGGAGTTATATATTTTTAAGTTGTAAGGATATAAAGAGCTTTCTTGGAAATGCACTCTTATTATTAAAGAGACAATTCAATCTAGGCTAATTCTAATACATAATCAAAAAGCTAATAATATGGCATCATATGTATTGTTCTATTTTTCTTACGGAACAAGAAATACATAATATATTGACCAAAATACCAACACTTCATTGTTTTGTATTGTAATTGATATCGTTGTAATGTACAAAATTTTGATCAATTACCATTAAGCCAGGTACAATAGTGTACCTTAACTTCCATCCAAATCCCAAGCCAAAGTCACGCAGCATATAAACAAAATGAACTACATAACCACTGTAGGAGGAATTAAAATTGAATTTTTAGGGCAAGAATAATTCACCCTAATACAGGTATCCACAAACCTACTGGCAGATCTAATTTTAGCAGTTTCTAGACAAAAGTTTGCATTACTCTAAGAGGCAAGGGCCAGGGATTGTGCATACAAGATGGTTCGATCTGCCACCAATGTGGTAATGGCGGACAGCGAGGCAACGGCATTTGAACACAGATTCTCACACGCATTTATTCAAGCAAACCATGGGCTTTTCCGAACATTTCCACAGTAAAAACCAACTGAATCTAATTTTTTCCCCATTAGATCTGGAATTTTTCCGATTTATGTACAAATTTTTAAAGTTCTACTTATACTGAATTGTCCGCTTTTAAAAAAAATATATCAGCAATGACATTGTTTTAATAATACAGATAGAAAGAAGCCAGATAGCATGTATTATTTTAAGAAGTGAAATACTATTGCTCAGTATTATCACAAAAATGCTTTGTACAATTGTGAAAATCAGCTTCTGACTTTTGTATCCAAGGTGGTTTATTACATAGAGGTTTGTGTTCAGCCAATCGATATCAACTTGTAAAAACAGAAAGCATTCGAAGGACTGTCGCCCACAAAATGACAATATCATTTTTCACTGAACAAACTTTACTGAGGGACCAAGAACCATTCCTGGTTTGTTGAATTGTCACTTGGATAGTTAACTTTAAATCACTAAACTTCTCCTTAAAAGATCAGAAAACTGATCTAAACACGGGGGAACTATTTTTGTAGGATGCATCCTGTAATGGACAGTCATATTCATATAAAGATGTCCAGGATGGAGTGATGCAGACCCTCTTGTCAAGTTGTTAAGAGTGTGATTGTTGATTTTTATTTCTAAAAGATAAATGTAATGCCTGTACTTCATTCAACTGCACTAATTGCATTAATTATAACCATTGGCGTTGTGTACAGATTCACCCAAAAAAAAAAAAAAAAAAAAAAAAAAAAAAAAAAATAAAAAAAAAAAAAAAAATAAAAAAAACAATGGCAGATATTGTCCGAGATTCCACTTTGTGATGGCGGGGGGGGTGGGTGTGGCGACCAGACCAGGATAATCCCTGGTAGCAGTTGAAACAGATTGCATTAACCGTATGTTGATGCTATGAGAATGTCATACTGTCAGTTCTGTCCAGGGCTGAAAAATAAGTGTCGTTGAACCAACGTTTCCAGAAACGCTACTAGTCCCTACTCCCAGAACCAATTAAGACAGCAGTGGGTCATGAGGGGCCTGTGGGGGATAGAAAACACTAGTAGATATTAAAAAGTTACTAGTGCATGTCCGATCAGTAATATATCTTTGTCAAGAGACATTCCTGTGTGAAGCTGGCCACTATTTGTAGCAATAATAAAAACATAATATAGATATTCTAGAGAAAGAAAATCACTGTCTATTTCCATGTACAGATTTTGTAGCTAAGAACAAGACAATAACTTGAGTAAATCAAAACAAAATATGTAGACATGATGACATAGATAATGACTTTGAGACAGGGATTGTTCTATAACTTCTTTGACTTTTTCACGTCCTGTATGTCGATAATTAGGACTATTCAACAATCAAAGTCCTTAACCAAGTCCAATATGTAATTTTCAGGGGTAAAATATATTTGATTGCACAAGCGTGAGAGATATTTTATATTTTCTTGTGTAGATTTTTTAACAGCAAATGACATGGTTCAAAGCCTCTTTCAATTTACATAATTAATTTAAACAATAACGCACCTTTTGGTATTATAGCAATGACAATCTCTTGAGTGCACATGTTTCTTCATATTTAAATGCTGAAGTACAATTGACATAGAGTGTTATCCATATTGTTAAATACACAGTGAAGGATTTTTGTCAGTTCTCAGTATTTCTATATTACAGAATTATCTGCCCCTTGTGGATAGGTTTAAGGATTGTGGGTGGTCAGGTATTTTGTGAGCATTACATTCATACTATTATCAGAGAAAATCGTACGTGAATTTCCTCTCACGGATAATATGAAGTAACAAATCAATTACCATTCCCTCAAAGGGAGATAACTGATGTTTATGGATGAATGGTGGTGATTTAAAATCACTCAGTTGTGTGTTACAGGGACAGTTGGTTAACGATTATGTGGGGGATCGTATAGGACGTAACATGGATGTCCAAGAGAGTGTAATCAATTCAGGCTCATGAGGATACATCTTTGTTAATGTCATACATGTTAAATAAACATCTAGATAATAACAGGTAAGTGGAGTGAAATCATTTCTCTTATGGAGGAGAGGATTTGTCAGCTTTCCCCAAAACTTACCTCAACTTGGTTACCAAACTGCTGCATATAGGGCACACAAATTATATGGCCTATTTAAAAGTTTCCATTGAAATTGAAATCAGTGGAGTCCAAATTTTGCTTAAACAAATTTATGTTCAGACAACACTCAGCCTAATTACTGAACTTGGGTCATGCATGCCCCAGCTTCGCACACAAATTTAGAAAATGCGTAAATTTTAGTTTTTTTTTTTTTGATGAATGGGCAGCCATTTTTTTTAAACCTGAATACTCACACCCAATACTGCACAAGTGTTGTTAGAATTGATAGATGCTGTTCCCAATGGGCAACCTGTCTCGGTTATCATGAATCACTGCATGTAATCCGAATCTGCGAGAACACAATTGTGGAACCCGTCAATGGTGAATGTGCGTGTTGGTTCTCTTTTCAACTGAACGACAAATCATCTGGATATTTTATCACACACTCCTATAGATTGAGTCCTTTGTAGGATGTAGTCAGTGTCCGTAACTTTTCTGTATATGTTTGGGTTCTTTTTGTATACAAAACATTCTTTGGGGTCCTTCCTAGTAACAAAACAATTTCTTTAAAAAACGATAGTATGGTCTTCTATTAAAATAAAAACCAAATTCTTAAAAGACCATGGGGTCATTCAAGTAACCAAAGAATTTCTTGAAAACTATCCGATTCATGATTAGTCTACCAATTATTTCTTAAATAACTATTTTCTTTTCCTATCTTTTTATTAACATTTCTTTTAACTTTGTGTGGATACAAGAAACAAACAAACAAAAGCACTACAAGAATGACAAATATGGTTTCAGATGGAAAATCATCTTATGGATTTCCAGGTTTCGTGGGAGCTAACCTATTAACTATTAACATTGCGATGATGTCCAGTGGTAAATGTTAAGCACTGTCTTGTTGTTGTGTAAGGCACCTTAATTGCAGTGGATTCCTTGGTGTTCTATCCTAAGGTAATGGTGTTTAATATAAGATTTTAATAACAACAATTTATACTGACCGTTGTTGCTGCATAGATTAAGGTAAAAAGTAAACTTCACATGATAATAACATTTTACTGACCGTGGCTGCATAGTTTAAGGTAAATTAACTTCACAATTATAAACACATTTTATTGACAGACGGCATATAGCTTAAGGTTAAAGTTACTGTCACTAAGATTAAAAACTTTTTATTGACCGAGGCAGCCATAGTACATGTTAAAGTAAAACTTCACATGATTAAAAAATATTATATTGACAGTCGGCAGCATAGTTTAAGGTAAAGTGTTAAGCTTCAAAAGTTAATAAACATTTTTATTTGACCGTAGGATTGCAGCATATGGTTAAGGTAAAAGTAAACTTCACAAGTTTAAAACATTTTATTTGACCCGTGGCAGCCATAGTTAAGGTAAAGTAACTTCACAAGTTTAAAGGACATTTTATTCGACCGTCGGGCAGCATAGTTAAGGTAAAGTAACTTCACAAGTTTAAAAACACATTTTACTGACCAGTGGCAGGGCATAGTATAAGGTAAAGTAACTTCACAAGTTTTAAACTAACATTTTTAATGACCATGACAGCATGAATATGACTTGGTTTTAAAGTGATTAAATTATGATATTTCATACATCATAAATATGGGAATTAATGGTAAACATAATTTACACTTGGTTTCTAGATTTTTCAGCAATGATAGAAAAAGACCATGAGCCAGTATCTTTTTGGGTATTTGGTTTTTGAACACTTTGATTATAATGTTGGTTAGGGTCCACTTAAGCTGGATTAATCCATCTTTCATATGAAGCTTGAGAATGCTGGAATATGTTTCTTTTCCTAGAAGTCTTTATGATGAATTTCATGAATGATTTTGTGTTGAATTTTTGTTGAATTTATCTATACTTATCTCTTGGTTGTTATTGTAGACGGCAGCTGCTGTGGCTAATGAGAAAAGAAAGGAGACGTCTGATCCCAAGAAGAAGAAAAGGAAACCCAAGAAGATAAAGATGGATATCAAGAAAGAACATGAGGATGAATGTTTTTCCGGTGTGGTGAAGGGGGTGAAGTTGTCATGTGTGACAAACCAAATTGTCCAAAGTCTATCATCTGCAATGTTCTCAAACTCAAACAAAACCTCCACATGGTCAGTTTTCTTGTACTTCCTTGCAGTGGTTTTCCAAACTTTCAAGAAAACAATTTTTTTTACCTCATTTTGGGAAAGAAAATATAGAGGTAGATTGGGATTTTGGGGGAATTTAGCTAAAATTTGAAAAAGATAAAAAAAAATGTAATTTTTAATAAATAAGAATCCCTAGGAATCTTCTAATTTTAGTGAATCTAATCAAGGTTCACTGGTAGTGTGTTGGGATGATTGTCTCTAAAACTTGATATCAGTCAATCAAGGGGCACATTAGAAACTATTTGATTTAAAGCTTGTCACTTTCAATACTATCAATATTCAAAAAGTTCTACATTTGTTTGTTATATGCTAGTATTTGGTATCATATAAAAGTGGTATTAAAAGGCAACTATAATATATATATATATATAATTACATGAAAAGAGTTACAGTTGTACAAACACAGTAAATGCATTCTAATTCTAGCAATACTTTCAGGAAAAACGTAGGTCTGATTCCCAGTACTAGTCATAGGAATCAAATATGTTGAAATATTGTAGCAACTTGTTTCTCAATATAAAAAGGTCAGTATACCTAATATTGCATCTAGCAGGTGTGAGTGAAGAGTTAACAAGATTTGTGACCTTGACATTGAATATTTAAGATGCCTAGAGAACTGATATACATGAACGTTGATTATAGAATATTTAAGATGGCTGAAATTAGTGATTACTTGTCTATTGTAGGAATATGTAAGATGGCAGAACTTGACTGATTTACTTGTCTTTTGTAGGGATTTGGTACTGTCCGTGGCATCACTGTGATACGTGCGGTAAAGTAGCAGTCAAGATGTGCCAGGAATGTCCCAACTCGTTTTGTCAGAACCATACCGAGGACAACCTGGTGGAATTAAATGGACTACTGTTATGTTTGGACCACGATGATACAGAGGTCAACTCGTCAAGCTGTGCTTCCTCCATAGTTTCAGACAGCCAATCAGACACTGGCGAGGCTAACGAAACACTTACAGAGACCACTGCTGAGAACAGTAATCATTCTACAGCAAGCAGTCGCGAGAAATGGAAAAGGTGAAACCTCAAAACCATTAGAGGCGAAGAAAGCTGTGAAAACAATGTCAAAAAATCTTCCTGCTGTAAACATTCCTCATAAAGCTATCACCAACCTTGACAGAAAACGCAGCTTAAACAAAAAAGACAGTCGCCGAAAACGACACAGTTAGGAGGTAATGAGACCATGAGAAGTGGGAGGAAAGAAAGGACGTAAGGCTGATTGTGTGGAGGGACGGAAAGTCAACGGGGTGAAGATTGACCCTCTGGCTGTAGCTCCTATGTTTGATGATAGTGATGACGACGGTTTCTCCAATCTTGTTATAGACATACCACAGATCAATTAAGTACACAGGAATCACTTCATCATTGTTTAAAAGGATTGTACAATTTTAACCTAAATTTGAATTACTACGTATCAAATGTTTATTTTAGAAAATAGTTTCTTTTTTCGTTTATTTGTTATTGTAAACATTATCTGGGTTTTGTGATTCTATGCTATATTTTAATTTTTTTTTTTTGAAAAACCAAATTTGAACTGACATATATTATTGAAGCTATGCAATCTTTTCTTTCACAATTTTATATCCAAAAAATAACTTCTGTTGATTTGACAAATATATATTCTTTTTAAAAGAAAGCTAAGAATCATGGCCTACACTTAAGGATTTCCTATAAAAGGTTTGGTGAAAAGAGGGGGAAAAGCATGAAATTGGGGAAAAAATTAACGGACTTTAGCCCATGCACGTTTTATATTTTTTATCCAGTAAATTTTTTTTTACTTTTCTCATAGTTCTGTTTTAATTTTCCTTCTATCTATTCTTTAACATAGCTAGTCACACAGTATTAATCTATGGGGCTCATGTATACAGGAAAAAAGTAAAATATATAAAGTGGCATGATATTACACCAATGCTGAATTTAAGTCTTGTATGATTATTTTAATATGTAAATACGATTGATGTATATATGTACAAATTATTTGTGTAAGGAAACTGATGTTAACATCATTGTGGTTAGATATTGTCTTGTGATGAAATTTTAATGTGAAGCTTTGGAAATTTAGCCACAATAAGTACATGTATTAAAGTGTCAAACACTAATGGGGATAATTAAATTTTGTTTCATGCAAGTTCATACTGAAGTACATGTATGAAGTAAACTTTTCATACTTTGTGATAGACCAACAGTAGAAATATTTTCATGGTTAATTACAAATAAAAACTTTATATGAAAGCATGTTGAAGTGCAAAGGGGACAAAATCATGTGAATAAATAACCTAATCCGTTTTTCCTTTGAATGATCTGTATACAAAAGTAGTTGTAGATTTGTTTGTGAATCAATCAATATAGAACCATTCAGGGAGATTTCAGCTGGCCCACTTTGTCTGTTACAGTCTGGTTGAAATTGAGCAGGTGCCCTTTTATCATAGAGCAGCTAGAGGGAGATGCACCAAGATGTGGATCTGGTCGGTCAATGTACATATAACCTGTGGTACATTTATCTGTCATTTTGTATCGTTGGAACAGAAAATAACCGGTAGAGAATATGTTTTACAAAGAACGTCTCTTCATAAGCGTTCAATGAAAATTATAATACACTGGTACATGTATCCTTGAAATGGTGGAAACTTTCATCCTAGCACTACAGATGTAGCTTAAGTGATCCCATCAAATTCTCTCCATATGAATATCCATATTCTATAATTGGTGTGTTTTCAAAAATAAATGAGATAGTTTATCTTATTGGCTCCGAGAAAGATTTATAAATTGTTTAAAAAAGAATAAAAATGAAATAGAATTGTTTATCCAACACTTGAAATATGGTTGGTGCTATGAAGTTTGTTCTTCAACATTTAAATATAAACAAAAATTATGGACCAGATTATTATAAGGATATTTTTGGAAAATGAAAGTAACTATTCATGCAATGTTTACTAGTAATCATATTTCCTGGGGTATTTTGGGTATTGAATACTGACTGTGTCAACAAGAGTATTTGTACTATTTCATCAATGTTGTAAATTATACTTCTACCATGTAACCAACTTCATTAAGATGTACTATATACCATATTTTGATAATAGAGATAATTTCAGTCAGAATCAACATGACATGTACACAATGGAAAATTTGTAAATGTAAATTTTTATCATGTGCATAGACTTTTATCACCTCGTGTAATTCTGTGCATGCATATTTCTGCATCATAATAAAAAGTATGTTTTCATCAGTGACTTCATTCTTCATTAAAACACATTAAGCTCATCATATTGTGGTAATCAAATTGTTGGAACTTTATAGCAATTGTTATTCAAGTGCTTGCACAGAATAAATCGCTGGCTGCCCTTCAAATAATTCTGCAGTTGTAGAAAGCTTGTATCTGTGTTCTGATGTTCAGCCAAGAAAGCTTAGTATAATGTCTGGGCACTGAGTTTGTATCAGGATACTAATTTTCAGCCAAGAAAGTTTTGTATCTTTGTACTAATGTTCAGCCAAGATAGCTTGTAACTGGGTACTGATGCTCGGTTAAGAAAGCTTGTATCTGGGCACTGATGTTCAGCCAAGAAAGCTTGAATCTGGGCACTGATGTTCAGCCAAGAAAGCTTGTATCTGGGCACTGATGTTCAGCCAAGAAAGCTTGAATCTGGGCACTGATGTTCAGCCAAGAAAGCTTGAATCTGGGCACTGATGTTCAGCCAAGAAAGCTTGAATCTGGGCACTGATGTTCAGCCAAGAAAGCTTGAATCTGGGCACTGATGTTCAGCCAAGAAGAACCTGGAGAAGAGCCTGCTAAACTATTAGGATTGGATATCGTCATAATCTGAAGGTCACAATTTAAATGCTAGAAACATCAGAAATATCAATTTCCATACGAACCACGTGGTTATATTAATCATGTATCTATATATGCATGAATCAATTTCTGTTGCAGAGAAAATTTTAAGCCTTAGTACAACTTGGTACATTGGGGTTCTTGTTGAAACTCAAAATCCAGAGTTTTGTCTCATAAAATCGTACCATACCAAGAACAACGCAGAAATAAACTTCGGTTTTCAAAGACATCAGCAATTCTCAACTTTCACCAAGTTTCTTAGCATGGTACAATTGGGCCTCTTGAATTTCTCATAATTTTCATAACAAAAATTGCATGATATTTTAGAAATCTGCGCCAGTTGTTACCCACCGACATTATGACAGAGAGATGCCTCGTGTAGGGCCAGACCGCACTACTAAATGAAAATTAGGAACTCGTCGACACCGTTTAGTATCGGGCCAGGTCACAATTATCTGTAGGAGTATCTCGGGCTAGTCTTCTTGGTCTTTACCTATGCACATATCCATTCTGGAACAAATCCAAGCACAACATAGCCATATTAAGCACACTTAATGTGAAGTTCCCCTATGTGTATCTAATGTTTCAAAAAAAAAGAGAAAAGCATAGGGAAAAAATCCGTATTTCCATTGTCTGATAAAGATCATTCTTTGGTAAGCGCCATAATCCATCTGGAATATCTTAATCACTGTTATTTTAATGGCGTCATAACGGATAATCAGATGGATTATGGGGTTATCAGCTATGTCTAAGCACGATCATCAGAAAATTCAGACAAGACTAACAAGAGATAAGGATTAACTTGAATATATTTTTTATGTTATGGAGATATAACACAAAAATCTGAGTGTACTCTAAATAAACCGCGAAGCGGTTTATGATGAGAGTACACTCAGATTTTTGTGTTATATCTCCATAACATAAAAAAATATATTCAAATTAATCCTTATAATTCAATTTACTAAAGATAATCTCTTCAATATTCAAAATTCATTTTTGGACTCTTTTGTCTATGAAATCATTACGCCGTCATCTCAGCCAATCAGAAGCAACGTTATAAACGGCGACGCCATTTTTTCCTTTATGGGCTGATAAAGTAAATTTTTAAGCCAATGAAAATGCTCGTAACAAGCAAAATTGAATTATACGACAATAAACTTAATATTGATGGACCTAAGGGTCAAGATTCAATTGTACCTGTAATAGATAACTGTATCTCTGGTAAACGTGTTAGATCATCTGATATGTTAGTAGAAATCAGTGTAGGTTGAAAAGGAAAAGTAAAGTACAAAATGACCGATTTGGCTTCTTAACATTCTCCGAATTCTATTTTCATCTACATTGTATAATATGTCAAAATATCTTTTCCATATACAACACATATATCTTTATGAAAACGTGGCATATTTTTAAAGTAACTTTTATGGGTTTAGCTCACCCCGAGTCAAAAAGACCAGAAATGAACTTTCGCGCGGTAAAACCGACAGAACTGCGATGATACAGAGGAAACAATGAGGCCTATATTTGTACAAAGTAGTTTTTAGTAAAATGAATTAGCTGTGAATGAACAAATTAGCGTTGCTATATGTATGTATGTAACAACGTAAATTCCTCCGTTTATTTTTCGGAGCACCCGCCTATATGACGGTACAACGATATCAGGTACACTTCACAAGGGATTACTGGGTTTAGTGTCGGCATCCAAAAACCAACTCAAATTAATTACAATTTACATACAAACATGCACATGTAACCATACAAAGAGAACAATTAATTAGTTTGTCAAGGTTGGTTACTGCCTTGTACTAAACAACCGAACACTCACTTGACTAAATTGTTTAAAAGTGTTTTAAAAGCCAGAAACATACTAGATAGATACTAGCAAGAGTAGGCCAAAGGCGTATTTAAAGAAAAAAAATGACGTCTAATTTAAACTGCTAGTTTGGGCTCGAAGAAAGGAAAACGAAAGAGTTAGAAAGAAAGAAACCGCCAATTATTTTAAAGTTAGCTTTTGCGGAATGCAAATTGAATGTAGTTGCTAGCTTTTCAAAGTTTGAAATTGTAATCGGTTAATCAATAATGACCAAATGCATTTCACGATTATTAAAATTCTATACAAAGTAGTTGGGATTTTTTAAGATAACAGCTCTTGATCAAGTTGATCAAATATGACCGTAAATAGATTTTCGCATCGTCGCTGATTTTTTTTATCCCT
The DNA here is from genome assembly GCF_041381155.1 of Argopecten irradians. Classification (NCBI taxonomy): domain Eukaryota; kingdom Metazoa; phylum Mollusca; class Bivalvia; order Pectinida; family Pectinidae; genus Argopecten; species Argopecten irradians. The sequence goes on along the minus strand of NW_027187498.1, from coordinate 72,033 downwards.
CGCGAAACGTGTTTGCTGTTTCTTATTGTTTGGAAAGGGCTATAACTAAAAAAACCGTTCAACGCAGCTCACTAAACTTTCTGTACACATCAGACAGCAGCCCTAGCTAGTTGTGCCTTTTGCTATTGCAGAGCTTCCGTTTTTGGAATTGTTTTCGTTACCATGGAAAACTTAGTCATAACTCTACCATTCAACGCAGCTATTTGAAACTTTCTGTATACAACAGACAAGTGCCCTAGGCCTAGTTATGCCTTTTGTTATTGCCAACCATATTTTTTGTTTATCTTTCCGTTATGGAAAATTAGTCAAAATATCTTATTACTGTTTCCTTTTGTTTCCAGGCTTTAACATGAAACTTTAATTCTGAACATATCGGACAAGTGCCCTAGCTAGTTGTGCCTTTTGCTATTCCATGTAAGGTGATTTTTCTGTTACCATGGAAAAAATATCAAATTACTGTTTCTTTTGTTACCTACGGCGGCGTATTAGGGCCACTACAAACTTTTATTTATCTTGTACGTACAAGTTATTATCTTGTACGTACAAGTTATTATCTTGTACGTACAACTTAGTATCTTGTACGTACAAGTTAGTATCTTGTACGTACAAGATAGTATCTTGTACGTACAAGTTATTATATTGTACGTACAAGTTAGTATCTTGTACGTACAACTTAGTATCTTGTACTAGTATCTTGTACGTACAACTTAGTATCTTGTACGTACAAGTTAGTATCTTGTACGTACAAGTTAGTATCTTGTACGTACAAGTTAGTATTTTGTACGTACAAGTTAGTATCTAGTACTAAGTTGTACGTACAAGATACTAAGTTGTACGTACAAGATACTAGTACAAGATACTATCTTGTACGTACAAGATACTAACTTGTACGTACAAGATAAATAAAACTTTGTAGTGGCCCTAATACGCCGCCGTACCTACCTAACGTTAGATCTACTGTATTTTTTCAGTTTAACAATACTCTCATTCATTTGTTACTTTGGGTTTTTATGCCACGCTTCTTGTTTCAACTTGTTTACAATATTCCAGAGCTCTGAGCAGTAAATTACCGAGAGTAAGTAGGGATCGGTATGAAAATATATCATTTATCAGTATAATTTTGGATACGTTCATTTTTATGTACACCAAACATACGTAAGATTTCGAAGACCATAAAGCATGCACCAACGGTGAAGAGTTATCTTCCGTAAAAAGAACTCTCTATTTGAAGGTGGATAAATGAATACCAAACGAAACGAAACAGCGTCAAAAGAAAAAGTGATGTCGACACACGAAAGGGAGTATAATTCGCTTTTTGCATCATGGAATCGGTCGGTATTTACCCTTCTGGTGTGCCTTTAAATAGAAACAAGCTGTTAAAAGCCTTTTGTCCGTGGTATTGGCAGAGCAGACGTCAACTTGGCTTTCCAAACTTACCAGGTGAATCGAACCAAGTGACAGCTGGGTTGTATTCGTCCATCAAACTTTTGCACAGCTGGGAACCATCGAACAGTTCTCTCAACACTCATCATGGGGGAATATTTAACTTTGACTTTTCACCTGATGGGTAGGTTTCACGCTAAAATCAAAATTGCTTCCAAACTAGCGAAGTGAACAGGTAACATGATGACATTATTTTACAGGTTGGGGACACTCCCGTATATGCAGGATAGTCCTGCATTTGAGTAACAGTCCTGTATTTGAGGGATAATTTTATTACGCACGGTAGTTCACTAGTCGACCAATCTAATCACTAGGCTATTGAGATTCCTCCTCAAGACTCTTTCATATTCGGACATTTGATGGATGTCTCAAGACGTCCGAATAAACGTGTAATTATATGGCATATATGCAATCTCTGGCAAAATTATGAATATGTTCAATTGTGAAGATACCTTTACATGGATTTATGTATAGCAACAAAATCCTGTAGCAGATTTTATCAATTAATTGTATATAGTGATACAGTTGCCTTCTGGCTTCGCGTTAGGGAGGATTTCCCTTTAGCTCAGTTGGTAGAGCAACCGACAAGTAAGTCTTGGGTCGCGAGTTCGAGCCCGGCTTGCGGCACAGTACTATCGTCCTGCTACAATCCAATAAGATACAGTGTAGCTATCAGCTGCCTGTGTAGATGAGTGTTGCATTTAAGCAACGTCAAATGAGACTTGCTCTTGAATGGATAACCAATCCGTCAGTTTGGTCCCTGCCTCGGCACATTCAGTGGCAGGATGGAACAGGCCTGGCATCCTGAAGGGTGCCATCAGACACCATGGGAAACACAATGTGGTAATACATGTGGTCATAAGGCAGTACCGCTTAACAGCAGTGGGGACAATGCATCAATTTTAAGATGCCAAAAAGACATGGGTGATGTAAGATTTACTGTTGATAAATCCCACTTACCGGGGTGCACTTATCAATGGTAAATTGGCTGTTACTCATGTCATTTAAGTATTTTCAAATCCCCAAGATTTGTGTGCTGATCGAGGATGTCAGGATGAATCCATGGAAGCTTTGAAACAAAGCTTTTTGGCAAGGAGGCAATGTAACCATACATGAATACATATTGGTTGCATAGCTTTTGTAAGAGTGCTCTATCAAAAGTCATACAAGTTTTTGTTTCATCTACATAAAAAAAGATACAATAAGTGGCATGCTCTGCATGTGGTCATCCCTAATATGTACACCAATTTCAGGACTCGCATATCTATAGCAGTTATCAATTCATTTTTTGTTTATAGTTTACATAGTGATACGGTTTCTTTTTAGCTTTGCACTAGAAGAAATTTCCTTTACCTCAGTCAGTGCCAATTAGGTCAGGGTTGCAGGTTCAGTCTAGGTTGGTTAAGGTGACTAAAGACTTTGATGGAGATAGACCCTGAGTTGCAATTGATATGTATTTGAGAGTGAACACATTTCAAAAGATTAAGAGGGGACCGGGAGTATACATAGTATAGAAGACTTTATTTAAAAATAGTGTACATTAGTGATACAGTTGCTGGCTTGATTACAACTGATGACATACTACTCTGTAAATAGTGTACATTAGTGATACAGTTGCTGGCTTGATCACAACTGATGATACATACTACTCTGTAAATATGCCATTAGTGTACATTAGTGATACAGTTGCTGGCTTGATCACAACTGATGGCATACTACTCTGTAAATAGTGTACGTTAGTGATACAGTTTGCTGGCTTGATCACAACTGATGGCATACTACTCTGTAAATAGTGTACATTAGTGATACAGTTGCTGGCTTGATCACAACTGATGACATACTACTCTCTGTAAAATAGTGTACGTTAGTGATACAGTTGTGGCTGCTTGATCACAACTGATGGCATACTACTCTGTAAATAGTGTACATTAGTGATACAGTTGCTGGCTTGATCACAACTGATGGCATACTACTCTGTAAATAGTGTACATTAGTGATCCAGTTGCTGGCTTGATCACAACTGATGGCATACTACTCTGTAAATAGTGTACATTAGTGATACAGTTGCTGGCTTGATTACAACTGATGACATACTACTCTGTAATAGTGTACATTAGTGATACAGTTGCTGGGCTTGATCACAACTGATGACATACTACTCTGTAAAATGTAAATAGTGCTGGCTTGATACATTATGTATACAGTTGCTGGCTTGATCACAACTGATGGCACATGCTACTCTGTAAATAGTGTACAATAGTGATACAGTTGCTGGCTTGATCACAACTGATGACATACTACTCTGTAAATAGTGTACATTAGTGATAACAGTTGCTGGCTTGATTACAACTGATGACATACTACTCTGTAAATAGTGTACATTTAGTGATACAGTTGCTGGCTTGATCACAACTGATGACATACTACTCTGTAAATAGTGTACATTAGTGATACAGTTGCTGGCTTGATCACAACTGATGGCATACTACTCTGTAAATAGTGTAACATTAGTGATACAGTTGCTGGCTTGATCACAACTGATGACATACTACTCTGTAAATAGTGTACATTAGTGATACAGTTGCTGGCTTGATCACAACTGATGACATACTACTCTGTAAATAGTGTACAATTAGTGATACAGTTGCTGGCTTGATCACAAACTGATGATATCATACTACTCTGTAAATAGTGTACATTAGTGATACAGTTGCTGGCTTGATCACAACTGATGGCATACTACTCTGTAAATAGTGTACATTAGTGATACAGTTGCTGGCTTGATCACAACTGATGACATACTACTCTGTAGAATAGTGTACGTTAGTGATACAGTTGCTGGCTTGATCACAACTGATGCACATACTACTCTGTAAATAGTGTACATTAGTGATACAGTTGCTAGGCTTGATCACAACTGATGGCATACTACTCTGTAAATAGTGTACATTAGTGATACAGTTGCTGGCTTGATCACAACTGATGAGCATACTACTCTGTAAATAGTGTACATTAGTGATACAGTTGCTGGCTCCTGATCCACAACTGATGGCATACTACTCTGTAAATAGTGTACATTAGTGATACAGTTGCTGGCTTGATTACAACTGATGACATACTACTCTGTAAATAGTGTACATTAGTGATACAGTTGCTGGCTTGATCACAACTGATGACATACTACTCTGTAAATAGTGTACATTAGTGATACAGTTGCTGGCTTGATTACAACTGATGACATACTACTCTGTAAATAGTGTACATTAGTGATACAGTTGCTGGCTTGATTACAACTGATGGACATACTACTCTGTAAATAGTGTACATTAGTGATACAGTTGCTGGCTTGATTACAACTGATGGCATACTACTCTGTAAATAGTGTACATTAGTGATACAGTTGCTGGCTTGATCACAACTGATGACATACTACTCTGTAAATAGTGTACATTAGTGATACAGTTGCTGGCTTGATTACAACTGATGACATACTACTCTGTTAAATAGTGTGTACATTAGTGATACAGTTGCTGGCTTGATCACAACTGATGGCATACTACTCTGTAAATAGTGTAACATTAGTGATACAGTTGCTGGCTTGATCACAACTGATGACATACTACTCTGTAAATAGTGTACATTAGTGATACAGTTGCTGGCTTGATTACAACTGGATGACATACTACTCTGAAATAGTGTACATTAGTGATACAGTTGCTGGCTTGATTACAAAACTGATGGCATATACCTACTCTGTAAATAGTGTACATTAGTGATACAGTTGCTGGCTTGATCACAAACTGATGGCATACTACTCTGTAAATAGTGTACAGATACAGTAGGCTTGATCACAACTGATGGACATACTACTCTGTAAATAGTGTACATTAGTGATACAGTTGCTGGCTTGATCAGCAACTGATGACATACTACTCTGTAAATAGTGTACATTAGTGATACAGTTGCTGGCTTGATCACAACTGATGACAACTACTCTGTAAATAGTGTACATTAGTGATACATTGCTGGCTGTCACAACTTGCATACCTCCCGGTTCCCCGACTTAAATCTATAGAAATGTTGTTCACTCTTCAAATACATATCAATTGGCAATCAGCTGGGTCTATCTCCATACAAAGTCTTTAGTACACCTTAACCAAAAAACCTAGGACTGAACCTGCAAACCCTGTACCTAATTGGGCACTGGACTGAGGTAAAGGAAATTTCTTCTAGTGCAAAGCTAAAAAGAAACCGTAAACACTCTGCTAAACATATAAAACAAAAAACTGAATGATAACTGCTTATTAGATATTTGCAGGAGGTCATCCTGAATATGGTGGTACCATATTAGGGTTGGACCACATGCAGAGCATTGCCACTTAGTTGTATCTTTTTTTATGTAGATGAAACCAAAAAACTCTGTCATGACTTTTGAATAGAGCACTCTTGACAAATAAGCGTATTGCAAACCATTATATGGTAAATTCAATGTAAATGTTACATTGACCGTCCTTGCTCAATAAAGGCTTTGTTTTCAAAGCTTCTATGGATTCCTCTCCTGGATATCCAAGTAATACACACATTCCAAAACTTGCGGGTTTTATGAAAATTACTTAAATGACATGAGCTAACATCCAATTTAACCATTAGAAAAATTGCAGCACCCTGTAAGTTGGGATTTATCAACAGTATAATCTTAACATCACCCATGTCATGTTTGCATTCTATCAAAATTTAGATGCATTGTCACCCGCTTGTTTGTTAAGCGAGGATACATGCCTTATGAACACTTGTTATTACCACATTTTGTGTTTCCAGAGGTGCTCTGATGGCAACCTTACTGGAACCTAGGCCTGTTCCATCTTGCAACATGAAATGTAGCCTGTGGCAGGGACCAAAACTGACCTGGATTGGTTATCCAATCAAGAAGCAAGTCTCATTTTGACGTTGCTTAATATGAGAACCACTCATGTACACAGGCAGCTGATAGCTACAACTGTATCTTATTGGATTGTAGCAGGACGATCGTACTGTGCCGCAAGCGGGCATCGAACCTCGCGACCCAAGACTACTTGTCAGTTGGCTCTAGATACCAACTGAGCTAAAGGGAATCCTCCCATAGCGCGAAGCTAGAAGAGCCAACTGTTATCACTATATACAATTAATTGAAAAAATCAGCTACAGGATTTTGTTGCTATAACATAAACCCATGTAAAGGTATCTTCACAATTGTAACATATTTCATAATTTTGTTCCAGAGATTGCATATATGCCATATAATTACACGTTTTATTCGGACGTCTCGAGACATCCATGCAAATGTCCGAATATGAAGAGATCTTTGACGGAGGAATCTCAATAGCCTAGTGATATAGATTGGTCGACTAGTGAACTACCGTGCGTAATAAAATTAATCCCTCAAATACAGTGACTGTTACTCAAATGAAGGACTATTATCTTGCATATACGGGGATTGTCCCCAACTCGTAAAATTAATGTCATCATGTTTTCCTCGTTCACTTTCTCGTCTAGTTTTGGAAGATATTTTTGATTGTTAGCGAGGAAAATAGCCATCAGGTGAAAAGACAAAGTTAAATATTCCACCATGAAGTGTGTTGAGGAGAAACTGTTCGTTGGTTCCCCCAGCTGTGCGCAAATTTTGATGGACGACTACAGAACCAGCAGTCACTTGGTTCGATTCACCTTGTAAGTTTGGAAAGAACAAGTTGACGTTGGCTCAGCCAATACTACTGGGACAAAAGGCTTTTAAACAGCTTTGTTTATATTAAAAGGCGCACTCACAAGAGGGTAACTTACCAGACCTATTCCAAGATGCAAAATGCGAAATTATACGTCCTTTTCGTGTGTCGACATCACTTTTTTCTTTTGACGTGCTGTTTTCGTTACGTATTTGAATTCATATTATCCACCTTAAAATAATATAGTTCTCTTTTTACGTGAAGATAACTCTTCACCGTTGGTGCATTGCTTTATGGTCTTCGAAATCTTACGTATTTTTTGGTGTACATAAAAACTGAACGTATCCAAAATTATAATGATAAATGATATATTTTTCATACCGATCCCTACTTACTCTCGGTAATTTACTGCTCAGAGCTCTGGAATATTGTAAAACAAGTTGAAACAAGAAGTGGCATTAAAACCCAAAGTAACAAATGAATGAGAGTATTGTTTAAACTGAAAAAAAACAGTAGATCTAACGTTAGGTAGGTACGGCGGCGTATTAGGGCCACTACAAAGTTTTATTTTATCTTGTACGTACAAGTATAGTATCTTGTACGTACAAGATAGTATCTTGTACTAGTATCTTGTACGTACAACTTAGTATCTTGTACGTACAAAACTTAGTACTAGATACTAACTTGTACGTACAAAATACTAACTTGTACGTACAAGATACTAAACTTGTACGTACAAGATACTAACTTGTAACGTACAAGATACTAAGTTGTACGTACAAGATACTAGTACAAGATACTAAGTTGTACGTACAAGATACTAACTTGTACGTACATATAATAACTTGTACGTACAAGATACTATCTTGTACGTACAAGATACTAACTTGTACGTACAAGATACTAAGTTGTACGAACAAGATAATAACTTGTACGTACAAGAATTTAATAACTTGTACGTACAAGATAAATAAAAGTTTGTAGTGGCCCTAATACGCCGCCGTAGGTAAACAAAAGAAACAGTAAATTTGATAATAATATCATGGGGTAACCAGAACAATCACCTTACATGGGAAAAGCAAAAGCAAACACAACTAGCTAGGGCACTTGTCCTGATATGTTCAGAATTAAAGTTTCATGTTATAAGCTCTGGAAACAAAAATAGGAAAACTGTAATAAAGAATATTTTGAACTAATTTTCCATAACGGAATAAGATAAGAACAAAAAATCATGGTTGGCAATAACAAAAAGGCATAACATCGGCCTAGGGCATCTTGTCTGTTCGTATATCCAGAAAGTTTACAAATAGCTGCCAGTTGAATTGTAGAGTTTTATGACTAAGTTTCCTATATGGTAACGAAAACAATTCCCCAAAACGGAAGCTCTGCAATAGCAAAAGGCACAACTAGCTAGGGCAGCTGTCTGATGTATACAGAAAGTTTTAGTGAGCTGCGTTTGAACGGTTTTTGAGTTATAGCCCTTTCCAAACAATAAGAAACAGCAAACACGTTTCGCGGGGAATAAAAAAAAATCAGCGACGATGCGAAAATCTATTTACGGTCATATTTGATCAACTTGATCAAGAGCTGTTATCTTAAAAAATCCCAACTACTTTGTATAGAATTTTAATAATCGTGAAATGCATTTTGGTCATTATTGATTAACCGATTACAATTTCAAACTTTGAAAAGCTAGCAACTACATTCAATTTGCATTCCGCAAAAGCTAACTTTAAAAAATAATTGGCGGTTTCTTTTCTTCTAACTCTTTCGTTTTCCTTTCTTCGAGCCCAAACTAGCAGTTTAAATTAGACGTCATTTTTTTTTTCTTTAAATACGCCCTTTGGCCTACTCTTGCTAGTATCTATCTAGTATGTTTCTGGGCTTAACAAACATTTTTTGAAATCAAATTTTTAGTCGAAGTGATATTTTCGGTTGTTTTAGTTACAGTAGGCAGTTAATCCAACCATGACAAAACTAAATTAAATTTTCTCTTAGAAATGGTTTGCATTATGCCATGTTTGTATGTAAAATGAGTAAATTAATTTGAGTTCCGTGGTTGGATGTCGAACACTAAACCCAGTAAACCCTTGTGAAGTGTATCCTGACTTCGTATGAACCGTCAAATAGGTTGTGAGTGCTACCTAACAAAATATAACGGAAGGAATTTTCGTTTGTTACATACATACATATTGTGCCAATCTCGCTAATTGGTTTAAATTTCACAGCTAATACATATAACTAAAAACAGATCTATGTTTACAAATGAAGGCCCTCATTGTATTCTCTGTATCCTCCGAAGTTCTGTACGGTATTTTCCGCTCGCGGAAAGTGTCATTTCCTGGTTATTTTTGACTCGGGGTTGAGCTAAACCATAATAAAATTTTACTACTATTAAAAAATAATTGCCACGTTTTCATAAAGATACTAATGTGTTGGTATATGGAATAAGATTCTATTAATGACATATTATAACAATGTAGATGATAAATAGAATTTGCGGAGAATGTTAAATATGCCAATCAGGCCATTTTTGTACTTTACTTTTTCCTTTTTTAACCTAACACTGATTTTCTACTAACATATCAGATGATCAAACACGTTTTAAACCAGAGGATTCCCAGTTATCTATTACAGGTATCAATTGAATCTTGACCCTTAAGGTCCATCAATATTAAGTTTTAAATAGTCGTATAATTTCAATTTTTGCTTGTTACGAGCATGTTTCATATGGCTTAAAAATTTACTTTATCAGCCCAAAAGGAAAAAAATGGCGTCGCCGTTTTATAACGTTGCTTCTGAATGGCTGAGATGACGGCGTAATGATTTCATAGACAAAAGAGTCCAAAAATGAATTTTGAATATTGAAGAGATTATCTTTAGTAAATTGAATAATAAGGATTAATTTGAATATATTTTTTATGATATGGAGATATAACACAAAAATCTGAGTGTACTCTCATCATAAACCGCACTTCGCGGTTTATTTAGAGTACACTCAGATTTTTGTGTTATATCTCCATAACATAAAAAATATATTCAAGTTAATCCCTTATCTCTTGTTAGTCTTGTCTGAATTTTCTGATGATCGTGCTTAGACATAGCTGATAACCCCATAATCCATCTGATTATTAAAAAAACTCCGTCTATGACTCGCCATTAAAATAATAGTGAACAATATTATTTCATATGGGGTTATGAGCGCTTACCACAGAATGATTCTTGATCAGATCATGGGAAATACGGCATTTTCACCCCTTAAAAAAAAGCTTTTCTCTTTTTTGAATAACATTAGATACCAAATTAGGGCAACTTCACATATATGTGTGCTTAATAAGGCGAATGTTATGTTGCATTGGATTTTGTTCCAGAAAGGACGTTGTGCCATTAGGTGTTAGAACCACACGAAGACTAGCCCGAGATAATCCGACAAGATAATTGGTAGACCTGTCTCGGGGTTTATAAACGCGTTGTCGACGAGTTCCTAATTTTCCATTTAGTTCGTGGCGGTCTGGCCCTACACACGAGGGCAATCTCTTGGTCATAATGTTCTGTAGTGGGTTAACCAAAAACTGGCGCTCTAGATTTCCTAAAAAAAAAAAATATTTCATGCAATTTTTTGTTATGAAAATTATGAGAAATTCAAGAGGCCCATAATGGTACATGCCCTAAGAAACTTGTGAAAGTGAGAAATTGCTGCTGTCTTTTGAAAACGCGACGTTTATTTCTGCGTTGTTCATTGGTCATGTTACGATTTTATGAGACAAAACTCTGGATTTTTTGAGTTCAACAAGAACCCCAATTGGTACCAAGACTTGTACTAAGGCTTAAAATTTTTCTCTGCAACAGAAATTGATTCATGCATATATAGATACATGATTAATATAACACGTGGTTTCGTATGGAAATTGATATTTCTGATGTTTTTCTAGCATTTAAATTGTGGACCTTCAGATTATGACGATATCCAATCCTAATAGTTTAGCAGGCTCTTCTCCAGGTTCTTCTTGGCTGAACATCAGTGCCCAGATTCAAGCTTTCTTGGCTGAACATCAGTGCCCAGATTCAAGCTTTCTTGGCTGAACATCAGTGCCCAGATACAAGCTTTCTTGGCTGAACATCAGTGCCCAGATTCAAGCTTTCTTGGCTGAACATCAGTGCCCAGATACAAGCTTTCTTGGCTGAACATCAGTGCCCAGATTCAAGCTTTCTTGGCTGAACATCAGTGCCCAGATACAAGCTTTCTTAACCGAGCATCAGTACCCAGTTACAAGCTATCTTGGCTGAACATTAGTACAAAGATACAAACTTTCTTGGCTGAAAATTAGTATCCTGATACAAACTCAGTGCCCAGACATTATACTAAGCTTTCTTGGCTGAACATCAGAACACAGATACAAGCTTTCTACAACTGCAGAATTATTTAAAGGGCAGCCAGCGATTTATTCTGTGAAAGCACTTGAATAACAATTGCTATAAAGTTCCAACAATTTGATAACCACAATATGATGAGCTAAATGTGTTTTAATGAAGAATGAAGTCACTGATGAAAACATACTTTTTATTATGATGCAGAAATATGCATGCACAGAATTACACGAGGTGATAAAAGTCTATGCACATGATAAAAATTTACATTTACAAATTTTCCATTGTGTACATGTCATGTTGATTCTGACTGAAATTATCTCTATTATCAAAATATGGTATATAGTACATCTTAATGAAGTTGGTTACATGGTAGAAGTATAATTTACAACATTGATGAAATAGTACAAATACTCTTGTTGACACAGTCAGTATTCAATACCCAAAATACCCCAGGAAATATGATTACTAGTAAACATTGCATGAATAGTTACTTTCATTTCCAAAAAATATCCTTATAATAATCTGGTCCATAATTTTTGTTTATATTTAAATGTTGAAGAACAAACTTCATAGCACCAACCATATTTCAAGTGTTGGATAAACAATTCTATTTCATTTTTATTCTTTTTTAAACAATTTATAAATCTTTCTCGGAGCCAATAAGATAAACTATCTCATTTATTTTTGAAAACACACCTTTATAGAATATGGATATTCATATGGAGAGAATTTGATGGGATCACTTAAGCTACATCTGTAGTGCTAGGATGAAAGTTTCCACCATTTCAAGGATACATGTACCAGTGTATTATAATTTTCATTTAACTCTTATGAAGAGACGTTCTTTGTAAAACATATTCTCTACCGGTCATTTTCTGTTCCAACGATACAAAATGACAGATAAATGTACCACAGGTTATATGTACATTGACCGACCAGATCCACATCTTAGTGCATCTCCCTCTAGCTGCTCTATGATAAAAGGGCACCTGCTCAATTTCAACCAGACTGTAACAGACAAAGTGGGCCAGCTGAAATCTCCCTGAATGGTTCTATATTGATTGATTCACAAACAAGTCTACAACTACTTTTGTATACAGATCATTCAAAGGAAAAACGGATTAGGTTATTTATTCACATGATTTTGTCCCCTTTGCACTTCAACATGCTTTCATATAAAGTTTTTATTTGTAATTAACCATGAAAATATTTCTACTGTTGGTCTATCACAAAGTATGAAAAGTTTACTTCATACATGTACTTCAGTATGAACTTGTATGAAACAAAATTTCATTATCCCCATTAGTGTTTGACACTTTAATACATGTACTTATTGTGGCTAAATTTCCAAAGCTTCACATTAAAATTTCATCACAAGACAATATCTAACCACAATGATGTTAACATCAGTTTCCTTACACAAATAATTTGTACATATATACATCAATCGTATTTACATATTAAAATAATCATACAAGACTTAAATTCAGCATTGGTGTAATATCATGCCACTTTATATATTTTACTTTTTTCCTGTATACATGAGCCCCATAGATTAATACTGTGTGACTAGCTATGTTAAAGAATAGATAGAAGGAAAATTAAAACAGAACTATGAGAAAAGTAAAAAAAAATTTACTGGATAAAAATATAAAACGTGCATGGGCTAAAGTCCGTTAATTTTTTCCCCAATTTCATGCTTTTCCCCCTCTTTTCACCAAACCTTTTATAGGAAATCCTTAAGTGTAGGCCATGATTCTTAGCTTTCTTTTAAAAAGAATATATATTTGTCAAATCAACAGAAGTTATTTTTTGGATATAAAATTGTGAAAGAGAAGATTGCATAGCTTCAATAATATATGTCAGTTCAAATTTGGTTTTTCAAAAAAAAACAAGAGGCCCAGAGGGCCTGTATCGCTCACCTGGTTTTTTGTTAGTAATTATCACAAGACTCTGACAATTAGAAAAATAAGCAAAATTGACTCCCAAAGTTTAATTTTGAATCACAACCATACAATGATGCTATTGATACCATACAAATATGCTATCCAATACATAGGTTCAGAGACAAAGTAATTTATATGAAAATAGTAGCCTAATTGACCTTTTGACCTCGCATCTATTGCCGTCTAAGGCCCCGGGGGGTCAGCCCTATCATTTGTACAATTTCAAATCCCAACCCTATAAGGATGCTACCATTGCACTATAAGTGCTCTTCCATTCTTAGTTGCAGAGAAGAAGTCGTTTATATGGAAATAGCTAAATTGACCCCTTTTGACCCCACCCTTCAGGCCCCCGGGGGGTCAGCCCCATCATTTGCAAAATTTTGAATCCAAACCCTATAAGGATGTAACCATTGCATTATGAGCGTAATCCCATGTTAAGTTGCAGAGAAAAAGTCATATATATATGGAAATTGACCACTTTTGACCCCGCCCCTCAGGCCCCCGGGGGGTCAGCCCTATCATTTGCACAATTTTGAATCCCCACACTATAAGGATACTACCATTGTATTATGGGTGCTATACCGTGCTTAGTTTCAGAGAAGAAGTCGTTTAAATGGAAATAGCCAAATTGGCCACTTTCGACCCCGCCCCTCAGGCCCCCTGGGGGTCAGCCCCATCATTTGCACAATTTTGAATCCCCACCCTATAAAGATGCCACCATTGCATTATGGGTGCTATACCATGCTTAGTTTCAGAGAAGAAGTCGTTTATATGGAAATAGCCAAATTGGCCCCTTTTGACCCCGCCCCTCAGGCCCCCCGGGGGTCAGCCCCATCATTTGTACAATTTTGAATCCCCAACCTATAAAGATACTACCATTGCATTATGAGTGCTATCCCATGCTTGGTTTCAGAGAAGAAGTTGTTTATATGGAAATAGCCAAATTGACCCCTTTTGACCCCGCCCCTTAGGCCCCCGGGGGGTCAGCCACATCATTTGTACAATTTTTAATCCCCACCCTATAACGATACTACCATTGCATTATGAGTGCTATCTCATGCTTAGTTTCAGAGAAGAAGTCGTTTATATGGAAATAGCCAAATTGACCCCATTTGACCCCGCCCCTCAGGCCCCCGGGGGGTCAGCCCCATCATTTGTACAATTTTGAATCCCCACCCTATAAGGATGCTACCATTGCATTATGGATGCTATCCCATGCTTGGTTTCAGAGAAGAAGTCGTTAATATGGAAATAGCCAAATTGACCCCTTTTGGCCCCGCCCCTCAGGCCCCCGGGGGGTCAGCCCCATCATTTGTACAATTTTGAATCCCCACCCTATAAGGATGCTACCATTGCATTATGGATGCTATCCCATGCTTGGTTTCAGAGAAGAAGTCGTTTATATGGAAATAGCCAAATTGACCCCTTTTGGCCCCGCCCCTCAGGCCCCTGGGGGGTCAGCCCCATCATTTGTACAATTTTCAGTTAGTAGCCCATAAGGATGCTACCAGTCAAATTTTGTTGAAATCCGACCAGCGGTTATGGAGAAGAAGTCGATTGTTGACGGACGGACGGACGGACGGACGACGGACGACGGACGACGGACGACGGACGACGGACGACGGACGCCGGACGCCACGGTATGGCATAAGCTCACCTTGGTCCTTCGGACCAGGTGAAAAAAAATATTAAAATATAGCATAGAATCACAAAACCCAGATAATGTTTACAATAACAAATAAACGAGAAAAGAAACTATTTTCTAAAATAAACATTTGATGTGTAGTAATTCAAATTTAGGTTAAAATTGTACAATCCTTTTAAACAATGATGAAGTGATTCCTGTGTACTTAATTGATCTGTGGTATGTCTATAACAAGATTGGAGAAACCGTCGTCATCACTATCATCAAACATAGGAGCTACAGCCAGAGGGTCAATCTTCACCCCGTTGACTTTCCGTCCCTCCACACAATCAGCCTTACGTCCTTTCTTTCCTCCCACTTCTATGGTCTCATTACCTCCTAACTGTCGTTTTCGGCGACTGTCTTTTTTGTTTAAGCTGCGTTTTCTGTCAAGGTTGGTGATAGCTTTATGAGGAATGTTTACAGCAGGAAGATTTTTTGACATTGTTTTCACAGCTTTCTTCGCCTCTATTGGTTTTGAGGTTTCACCTTTTCCGTTCTCGCGACCGCTTGCTGTAGAATGATTACTGTTCTCAGCAGTGGTCTCTGTAAGTGTTTCGTTAGCCTCGCCAGTGTCTGATTGGCTGTCTGAAACTATGGAGGAAGCACAGCTTGACGAGTTGATCTCTGTATCATCGTGGTCCAAACATAACAGTAGTCCATTTAATTCCACCAGGTTGTCCTCAGTATGGTTCTGACAAAACGAGTTGGGACATTCCTGGCACATCTTGACTGCTACTTTACCGCACGTATCACAGTGATGCCACGGACAGTACCAAATCCCTACAAAAGACAAGTAAATCAGTCAAGTTCTGCCATCTTACATATTCCTACAATAGACAAGTAAATCACTAATTTCAGCCATCTTAAATATTCTATAATCAACGTTCATGTATATCAGTTCTCTAGGCATCTTAAATATTCAATGTCAAGGTCACAAATCTTGTTAACTCTTCACTCACACCTGCTAGATGCAATATTAGGTATACTGACCTTTTTATATTGAGAAACAAGTTGCTACAATATTTCAACATATTTGATTCCTATGACTAGTACTGGGAATCAGACCTACGTTTTTCCTGAAAGTATTGCTAGAATTAGAATGCATTTACTGTGTTTGTACAACTGTAACTCTTTTCATGTATATATATATATATATATATTATAGTTGCCTTTTAATACCACTTTTATATGATACCAAACACTAGCATATAACAAACAAATGTAGAACTTTTTGAATATTGATAGTATTGAAAGTGACAAGGTTTAAATCGAATGTTTCTAATGTGCCTCTTGATTGACTGATATCAAGTTTTAGAGACAATCGTCCCAACACTACCAGTGACCTTGATTAGATCACTAAAATTAGAAGATTCCTAGGGATTCTTAAAAATTACATTTTCTCTTTTTCAAATTTTAGCTAAATTCCCCAAAATCCCAATCTACCTCTATATTTTCTTCCCAAAATGAGGTAAAAAAAATGTTTTCTTGAAAGTTTGGAAAACCACTGCAAGGAAGTACAAGAAAACTGACCATGTGGAGGTTTGTTGAGTTTGAGACATTGCAGATGATAGACTTTGGGACAATTTGGTTTGTCACACATGACAACTTCACCCCCTTCACCACACCGGAAACATTCATCCTCATGTTCTTTCTTGATATCCATCTTTATCTTCTTGGGTTTCCTTTTCTTCTTCTTGGGATCAGATGTCTCCTTTCTTTTCTCATTAGCCACAGCAGCTGCCGTCTACAATAACAACCAAGAGATAAGTATAGATAATTCAACAAAAATTCAACACAAAATCATTCATGAAATTCATCATAAAGACTTCTAGGAAAAGAAACATATTCCAGCATTCTCAAGCTTCATATGTAAGATGGATTAATCCAGCTTAAGTGGATCCTAACCAACATTATAATCAAAGTGTTCAAAAACCAAATACCCAAAAAGATACTGGCTCATGGTCTTTTTCTATCATTGCTGAAAAATCTAGAAACCAAGTGTAAATTATGTTTACCAAGTGTAAATTATGTTTACCATTAATTCCCATATTTATGATGTATGAAATATCATAATTTAATCACTTTAAAACCAAGTCATATTCATGCTGTCATGGTCATTAAAATGTTGTTTAAAACTTGTGAAGTTACTTTACCTTAACTATGCTGCCACGGTCAGTAAAATGTTTTAATCTTGTGAAGTTACTTTACCTTAACTATGCTGCCACGGTCAGTAAAATGTTGTTTTAAACTTAAATTTAAAACATTACCTTAGGTCGAACACCAAGGAATCCACTGCAATTAGGTGCTCCACAACAACAAGCAGTCTTATCATTACCCAGGCATTCCAAGTTATAGTTAAAGGTTAGCTCTGAACCTGGCAATCCAAAGAAATTCATCTGAACCATTTTGACAATCATTATTGCTCATGTTTTTTGTTTCTTGTATCCACAAAGTTAAAGAAATGTTTAAAAAAAGAAAGGAAAAGAAAATAGTTTTAAGAAATACTTGTTAACTAGAAGACCATCCAAATAGTTTTAAGAAATACTTGTTAACTAGAAGACCATCCATAGTTAAAGAAATCTTTGGTACTAGAATGACCCCAAGGTTTAAGAAATGTTTTTTTTTTTTAATAGAAGACCATCTATAGTTAAAGAAATGTTTGTTACTAGAAGGACCCCAAAGAATGTTTTGTACAAAAAGAACCAACATATTCAGAAATGTTCGGCACTGACTACTCCTACAAAGGACTCATCTTAGGAGTGTTGTAAACTAACCTGCTGATATGTCGTTCAGTGCAAAGAGACCCACACGCACATCTCCATTGACGGTCCACTTTTGTGTCTCGCAATTCGGATTACAGCAGTGATTCATGAACCGAGACAGGTTGCCTTTGGGACCGGCATCTATAATTCTACAACAAAGAGCAGATTGGTGAGTATTAGGTTAAAATAATGGCTGCCCATTCAAACTAAATTTACGATTTTTAAATTTGGTGCGTAGCTGGGCTGATGTCCAAGTTCAGTAATGAGCTGAGGGTTGCTGAACATAAATTGTTAAGCATAATGGACCCCACTGATTTCAATTTCAATGGAAACTTTTAAATAGGCATATAATTTGTGTGTGCCCTATATCCTTTCGACGGCCGGCAGGATTCGAACTTGACTCAATTTTGATAGTAGGTTATTACAAATGCCATCTATGAACTATGAAAGCAGTTTGCATCTAGATTTCGGTTTGATGCCATTTTCACGATGATAACAAACAGCACACACTACAAACAAGTAAAAACAGTCACCGGAAGTCCCCTAAAGGTCACCACGCACAGGTCATGGAAGGCAGAAACCTGCGCGTGGGACTTGTTTTTTTTTTTTTTTTTTTTTTTTTTTTTGAAATCGGTGCTATTTTCCCCTTCTTTCCCCTTTTTCCCCTTTCTCTCTATTTTCTCTTACTTTGATATCTCTTCTATCGTTTAAGACCATCTGCATGTCTGTATCTTGATAATTAAGCTCACAACGACAGGTTTCCGGGCACACACTAAAATCCGGATTTCAGACCTCAATTTTTGACTTATTTGGGCATGTTCAAAGGTGATTTGTGACGTCACTAATGCAATGACCGAATCGATATTGACATGCTATATAGGGATGAACATCTTCTTTTCAAAAAACTAGTATTTAGTTTTCAACGGTCTCAGTGGGGCTCCAGAAGGGTGCATGAAATGGGGCAAATGCATAATTACGCATAAATACGTTACGGCCGTCCAAAGGATATGCACTGTTGGTAACCATGTAGAGGTAAGTTTTGGAAAGCTGACAAATCTCTCCTCCATATGAAATATTTCACTCCACTAACCTGTTTTTATCAAGAGTTAACATGTAGAAGTTACAAATGTTGTTCTCATGAGCTGAATTGATTCTCTTCTTGACTTCCTGTTCGTCTATAAGATCCCCCACATATTCGTTAACAAACTGTCCCTGTAAACACAACAGAGTGATTATTAACAACACAATCATCCATAAACCTCAGTTATCTCCCTTGTGGGATGGTATGGATTGTGACGTCATATTTTTCTGAGAGAAATTCACGTTGTTTTCTCTGAAAAGTATGATGTAGTGCTCACAAATACATGACACCACAATCAATACCTATCCACAAGGGCAGATAACTCTGTAATATGAAATACAGATAACTGATGAGACAAAATCCTTCATTGTGTATTTAACAATAAGGTTATCACTCTTTGTCAATTTTACTTCTGCATTAAATATGAAGTAACATGTTCACTCAGAGATTTTCATTGCTATAACCAAAAGGTGTGATATTGTTAATAATAATGTCAAATGAAAAGGCTTTGACATGTCATTTGCTGTAAAATCCACACATGAAAGATAAAATATCTCTCACCTTGTGGCATCAACTTATTTACCCCTGAAATACATAATGGACTGGTAAAGACTTTGATTTAGAAGAGTCTAAATATGTCTTCAGGAGTGAATAAGTCAAAGAAGTATAGAAATATCACAGTCTCAAGTCATTATTTGTCATCATGTCTACATATTTTGTTTTGATCTACTGAAGTTAATGTCTTGTGCATACTACAAATCTGTACATGGAAATAGACAGTGATATTCATTCTCTATAATATCTATATTATGTTTTTAATATTTCTACAATATGGACACTTCACACAGAATGCACTGACAAAGATATATTACTGATCGCCATGCAGTACCTTTTTAATATCTACTAGTGTTTTCAATCCCCAGCCCCTGCCCTCTGCTGTCTTAAATGGTACGGAGTCGGGATAGGAGCGTTTCTGGAAACGTTGGTTCAGACACTTTTCTCCAGCTGGACAGACTGCAGGATGACATTCATACATCAACATTCGGTTAATGCAATCTGTTTCACTGCTACAGGGATTCTCCTGGTCTGGTCGACACTCACACCGGGGGATCTCGGACAAATCTGCCTTGTGAATCTGTACACTACCCAATGGTATATTAGTCTGTGAAGGAAGAACAGGCTTACAGTTATCTTTTAGAAATAAAACCACAAGCACTTAACAACATGACAAGAGGGTCTGCATCACTCATCTGGACATCTTAATGACTATGACTGTCAATACAGGATGCACTACAAAAATAGTTCCCTTGTTTTGGATCAGTTTCTGATCTTTACGTGGAGTCTAGATTATAGTTATCAATCCAGTGACAATTCAACAGACCAGGAATGTTCTTGTCCTTCAGTAAAGTTTGATCAGTGAAAAATGATATTGCATTTGGTGCACTGTCTCCGAATGCTTTCAGTTTTACAAGTGATTTCTATTGCTGAACACAAACCTCTATTTAATAACCACCTTGGATACAAAAGTCAGAAGCTGATTTTCACAATTTCAAGCATTTTGTGATAATACTGAGCAATAGTTCACTTTTTAAATATTACTTGCTTCAGAGTTCTTTCTATCTGTATTATTAAAACAATGTCTTTGCTGATATATTTAAAAGGGACAATTCAGTCTAAGAGAACATAAAAATTTGTACATATATCGGAAAAATTCCAGTTCTAATGAAAATTAGATCAGTCGGTTTTACTGTGATATGTCGGAAAAGCCCATGGTGATGAAATGCGTGTGAAATGTTCAAACTTGCTCGCTGTCCGCCATTACACATTGTGGTCGAACATCTTGTATGCTGAACCCTGTCCCTTGCTCTTAGAGTAATGCAACTTTTGTCTAGAACTGCTCAAATTGCTCTGCCAGTAGTATGTTTACCTTATTAGGTGAATTATCTTGCCTAAAAATCATTTTATTACCTCCTCAGTGGTTATGTAGTTCATTTGTTTAATGTGAGTGACTTTGGCTTGGGAATGGGTACAGGTACATATTGTACCTGCTTAATGGTATTGATCAACAATTTGTAATTACAACGATATCAATTACAATACTAAACAATGACGTGTAATTTGTCAATATTTTATGTTATATGTTCCGTAAGAAATATAGAACAATACATTTATGCCATATTTTGCTTCTTGATTATGTATAAGAATTAGCCTGATTGAATTGTCTCTTTAATATTAGAGGCATTTCTAGAAGCTCTTTATATCCTTAAAACTTAAAATTATATAACTCCAGCCTTACACTCAAAATCATTTCTGATAGGCAGTCTAATAAGTGATTCACTATGTACACAAGTTAAACACTGTCTGTTTCGTGCCCTACTTACTTTAATGAATCTATATGGGGCTGGTTTTCTATCGGACTTTTGCTGTTCTATCTTATCTTTGTTCTCCTTGGCCTTCTTCCACAACTGATAAGCTTCAATGGCTTCTTTTACACCTGCAATGAGAACAACAAAATTACCCAAGAATAGGAAGATACAGAAGAGGATGCCAAAGTAAGGATAAAATACCATGTGACTGGATGGACTAGGGGTAACATTGAAAGCCCCAAATTTTAATCTTATTTAGCTACATTATTAATTTCTATTTCATCTTTCTGTCATTTCTGTGATTTCTGTCATCTTGGAGTCACTTACCATTAGAGAACACCTTAGCCAGGTGCTTTCCAAGGCTCGACTCTTTACTTCCCTTGTCTCCTTCTTGGAATGAAAATACCCTGAGGAGAATGCAAGACATCCATGAAAACAGAGGTGTCTAATACATAAGTAATGCAGAATAAAGCTAATAGTTATCTTACTCAGTGGTCAATTTACAATTACTTTTCATGAGTCATTTTTATCTTTATTGTCATCAACTACAAGTACCATATCAAGGTTAACATTAATTATTTCTAGGAATTCTGTGAATCTTTGGCACACAGAAAAAATAAATGGAATACTAAGAATCCTTTTGAAAGTTTAGGTACACAGGAAAATAAATAAATTATTGCCTCGCAAGCTGTTAATATAATCTTACCTGCCCATGTGTATCCAAAAGTAGTCATGGGAACCAAAGAATCGGACAGGAAACTCGCCCACCTGGTGACTTTTCTCTTGGATATTTAAAGGCACATTATGAGGACAACAAATCTCACCGGGCCACCATCTAGAGTAGAACAGACAGACTACAAATCAGGACAAGCAGCAGATAAATTGCAGGTTTTTTCTAATCACCTGATCATAACAAGGATACAGAATTATGACACAAGTTTTACATTGTTTATTATGCAAAATGCATTTTTCAGATTTACAAAAATTTTTTTCCAAAATATTAGTTTGCCAAAAAAAAGTGTAGGTATAAGTAACTCTTCAACAGTAGGTTATAACAAAAATATTTTATAAGCAACAGAAATATTTCTTTACACGCATTGTATGTTACATGTATATTACAAACATCAAGGAGAAACTTCAACAGGAAATGAAAAATACAATATAACCATGAATCTGTTTCATGTGTGTTCATTATATACATGTTTTACAGTACATATTTTTGCGTATCTACCATTCGTAATTAGATATCTTTTGGTTTTTTTTTTTTTTTTTTAAATGTGATTATGGAAAATATTTTTCAAGTATTTTTAAACAGAGAAATGCACTCTTTTGTAGATGTAATTTAACAGTTTCCAGCATGTACCTATAGTTGCCAAGTTTCACCCAGATGATATCACCATACAGTGGTCTTTTGCCGCGAGCACAATCATGACAGTACCAACTGCCCTCAGGGGTGTGGTCCATCTTGAGGCACTCAGCATGGAAAGCAGCCGGACAGCTCTCACAGCACAGCAGTGATCCTCCTGTGGAACAGATACCCATAACATCACTGCTTAAATGGTAGCAGAAGATGCTCAAAAATGCTACAATGTAAATCTAACATCCAATAGCAAAGAGAATTTTAAGAAATATCTATATTTTAGGCTAGCTACCGTATTTTTTGCGCGTATAGTGCGCACCCGCGTATAGTGCGCATGTACGTTTTTGAGTTTCATTTTGGAAAAAAAAAATATTTACAAAAAAAAATCTCAGTTTTTGTATCTTAGATCACAACATTTTGCATTGCCTCCAAACACTTTTGAAGAACAAAATCAAACGGTTCTTATTGTTTATCAGTGCTTAAAACAACCTTCTGTTCATTAAAATTAACTGGCGAGAGGAGTTTGACACGATGATTGACACTTTGTTTACACAACGGCAGGCCTAGTTAGCTTGTGAATTGCCTGTGACACTATAATGAGGATATCAACAACGATGTTTTTACAATCAAATAATTAACCATACCTTGTGTAATTCCAAGTGGTATCAATCAAGTCTATTGTGTATCTGATAGGCATTTAGATTTATAATCATTGTCCAAGATATTAGCTGGAAAGCCGACTGAGTAGGCTAATCAACCACAGGTGGCCGCCATATTTGATTACTGACTGCACGCTTCCGTATTCTCAATTATTTCAATTAGTATTGAAATCAGGATGATATCTTACAGAACCATTTCAAAAGATAGTAATAAGAGTAAATTTTACAGTCATACCATCATTTATAGTGCCGATTGGTCAGTGTTAATGTAGGAAGGTTTTAGTTTCGTATTTAATTTGCTGGCTCTGCATGTGGGATTACACTCACTTCCGTAAACATTTGCAAGTTCAAAAGTTTTCACATGCTGGAGAAACTTATTTATAAGGTAATCTGTCTAATGTGACGAATTAATTACACACTTATACATCGTTTCAAGCTCCAGGCTATATTCATTTAGCCATTTAGATTTGGAGATACCTTACTGAATATTCACGATCGTAACATGAATCCGGTCATGAACACACGTGCTCTCAAAACGGACTTTCAAGGAATTAAGGATAAAAATTTCAAGAGATGTTTTCCTTTTATATTGAATATATGCATTGACCACTGACTTAAAGATCCAAGTATTTAATCATACAGTAAAACCCCTATAACTCGAACAGCAGGGGACCAGGTCAATAGTTCGAGGAATACGGGGTATTCAACTCATCCGAGGTTGGTCACGATCGACAATCAAAATGTCCGGTCTTAAACTATGTCAAACAATGCACGGCAATGACATTTTGATTAACGTATCCTTCTCTTTACTCAAGTGTTTAATTGATAGTAATATCAAGTTGAAAAAATATGTATAACATAAATTGAGCGTTTGAAAATGCTTACGAGAAAGCCCTAAATCAAATGCCATTCACAGCAGAGTAAGCGATCGTCATCTAGGTCAATGCACAATCCATATTGGTCAACAAGGGGTACATTTTCTATTATTTAATTATCACAAATCATTTAGCACATTTACAAAATACATACTCACAATAATGTTAATAACCAGCATATTTACAGACATAAGAAATGATATCTATAGATGTCTATTTAGTAATATAAAAGCGTAACGTTAGGCCCTATGTTACATGTGTTTACGAGTAAATTTACAAAATACAATTTACGGGAAAAGATACGGAACGCACTGATAAAATATACTCTACATGTATCTTTTGATATCGTTTACATCTTTTGAATAATAATATTGTGCTAGCCTTTCGAATGAAACCAACAAAGAAATTTAAAAAAATAAACTTTTATAATTAGGCGGAAGTCAGCAATATCTTCCGCCTCTTTTGGCATTTACAACGCGTACTTTCTATTAACACGGATCAACAACTTCCGTATTTTCGTATTTGAAATAATCAAATAAAGTTAGCATCAAACAACAACTTGCGATCGTGTAGGTAGGTAATAATGACACCGTTAATCCCTTGATTAATGACCTAAAGGCTTGACACGCCAACTGTATAAACACAAGATTGTGAGCAGTTATCCATGTCGGTCGGTGCAGTCAGGTGTGACATAGGTAAAAAATCTCAAGGGCCGAACACCTGTTCGACGAATACATGGGTAAATACTATGTATTTGATGAAACGGGGACATATTTCTGTTCGAGGAATAAGGGGTATTCGACGAATAGCTGTTCGAGCTATCCGGGGTTTTGTTACATAGATTATATAGGGAGATGGTCGGGACCGTACGACCAGTTCGACGAATAGGGGGTATTCGAGGAATCCGGGTTTGAGTTAGAGGGGTTTTACTGTAATTATTTCACGACAACGTACTGCATAGCTCGCGGGACCTGTCGGTCGGTGATCATAACCCAGGACCTGGCCATGCCTTGTACCTGCGTATAGTGCGCACCCCCAACTTTTCACTTGATAAATTATGAAAAAAAGTGCGCACTATACGCGCAAAAATACGGTAATATACTGACAAACAAACAAATGAAGCTCAAGAAATCTTTAACTAGTATACCGACAAAAGAACAAATGCAGCACAAAGAATCTTTAACTGGTATTCCGACAAAAGAACAAATGAAGCTCAAGGAAACTTATCAAAGCTTTACAGGCATTCCTTCCATGGAGATAGTGACAAAATAAAACGTCATTGATGTATACGAAAAAATATCTTAGTCCTGTAGTATTTATCTTGGACCTTCCATATTTGGCCTTGTAAGCATCCCTGTCCATTTATGTGTGCTTTCTATTTAACACTTAGTTCTGGCCCCGATTTCTCGAAACAAACTTAAGTAAAAAACTGACTTAAGTCATAAATTTTCATATAAGTTACATAAGGAGAAAAACTTAAGTTTTGACTTAAGTCTGCACTTAAGTTTCGAGAAATCGGGGCCAGATATTCATTAAAAGTAGATTGCAAATATGAATAGCATAGTTTTATTATTCAATTTCATTTGTATATTGATTTGTAGTTTACTATATATAATATTAACATTGTGAAAGGTCTAAATTTGATCCAAAAATGTGCCCCCACAAATTTTCACTCCCTAAGCACTTACTTGATAGAATACATATATATGTCGGTTTCAAGATACCAAAACAACATTTGTGAAGTACAGTAGGAGCTAGTACCTCTGTTACAGATGAAGCACCAGCTGAGGTTTACATGACTGTGGTGTCGCTGGGACGGTAGAGGCTGAAAGTGTTTACTACATAAAATGTTGTACCCTGGTAAGATCTCGCTACCTGCTGCTATACAAAACTCTCCTACATGGTATGCTGTCGGACACTGTATACACCGTAACAGTTTACCTGGATGGAAGAAAAAGAATTTTAACATACATTTAATAGTGATTTTAAAGATTTCAGTTATAAGATTTATGGCTTTCCAGTTGTGAACCTGCTGAATGATTTCAGATTTAATTGATAACTGTATTGTTTTGTTTGACTTCTTCATGTCTGGAATAACTAGGTCTGCTGACTAGGCTTCTTTTCATACTCTGCTTACTGAGTTGTCCAACAATATGATATTGTGCTACAAGGCTTTATATCAAAAGTCAATATTTTGATACACACTATGCAAGTATTTACTTTGTAGATGTCCATCGTATTAACAATTTTGAGATAAATATATTAAAATTGATAACCTTCAGATAAAGTTCATTATTAATATCAGAATATATAAATCATCTGTCTTAATCCAAGTGACTATGTCTACAAATAATATAATAAAAAGTATATAACATTAAAGGCCCACTACCTTTCCGAAACGGCTTATAATTATTAAAATGGGAATGTAAAACGAGACCGATAATTTTGAAGAGTCACAAAAATTATTAACTTACCGTTAATACTACACGTATCATCACCTTCTGAACAATTTTATTAAAATAAATAAAATGTTAATTTTCATAATGCGGGTCGTTTTATGTTTCCCGCCGTCGTCCTAAATACTGCGCGGTAGTTGACTATCGCTGCGCCAGACGGCAAAATAGCGAAATGGCTCTCCTCTGTTTTCATATATTACGGGAGAAACCATGCATATTTTTGGTGTTGTTACCTCATCTTATGCCATCGATATATATTTTTCTGATGTTATAAATGTTTTAACGAAACCTTTATGTTTTAATGCGGAAAGGTAGTGGGCCTTTAACATTTTCTGTAATATTATTCCTTTTATCTATCTGGATTTCACAATGGATACCAAGAATAATTTTGGCACCTGCCACCACATGATTTTGCAGGGATCCAAATGTGGTTTTTTCCCCCTCGTGGTTCTTTCTTTTCAATTATTTGACAACACAACAGAAACCTGTTATCAATAGATTGATGAACTTACCTCGGTTACTATTCTTGGCACTCGATGGATTATCTATAGTACATGTAGCACAACAATGTAGTGGACACACAAGTCCTTTACTTTCTGTCCGTACATTCAAACACTTATTTACACACTCTTCATGGTAAAATTTTCCACATGCAGGCACAGTACAAATTTTTGTCTCTTTATCTGCTTTCTTGCAACAGAAGCACGTATGGTTTCCTGAAATGGATCCAAAAGAATAATTTAATACTAGATACACAAGAATGCTTCATTGGCACACAAATTCGATGAAGAGAATGAAAAGGAATTTCTGTATAACAGATTAATTGAAATCATTTCCAATATAGGATGGAATAGTCAGCGAATAGCCAATCTGACTTCCTATGACAAATTTTAAAACAGTTTTCAAAAGTAAAAGCCACGGCTTCTTTGTCAATATGGAATGAAAAAGTATCTGAATAAACAAGCTTTATCAAAATTCAGAATTTGCAAATTGCTGAGTTATCTGACTTACGTCATGTGTTTCGTTACCTATACGCAAGGGAGCCAACTCTGTAATATGCAAAGATGGAATTCTCAAAAGTAAAGTGTGAGCTATGAAAGAAATCATTTCATTATTTACCTGTGGTGCACTCATCACATTTAAATACTCCAGATGGGGTCACACTTAGCCCGAGACACTCCTTATGAAAACTTCCTTGGCACTGGCCCTCACAAATAAGTAGGTCCCCGACCTTATGGCAGATCTCACACAGAGTCTCCTTCACCGCAGGGGCACGGGACGACAACTTAAATATCTCTAACTCGTACTCCTCTTCAGGTTCTTTAGGCACCACTTTGGGCACTGGTATCACAGGTTTGCTTTCCTCCTGAAACGATGATCACATATTCAGATTTGGTGTGAACATTTTTGACAGAACAGCTCTGTCGAAAAAAGAATATTTGGAGATTAATTGCAGCTTGCTGCACACTACCCTTGTTCCTTTTACAGTCAAAATATATGCTTTGGTACACAGATAAACATATAGGTATCTAATATGGCATATTCCTATTCCTATGTCATAGGTAAACTTAATTTGCGAGTCTCTCTAGAAAATGTAGAAGATAATATTAACTTCAGACCAAATCTCAGTTATTATCTCTCAAATACCTGAGTGTCTGTGTTGCTGTCTGTGTCGACGGAGGATGCTGCTGACTTCCGTCTCCGGCTGACTTTCACAGGAACAGGTGTTGCGGTCTCCTCTTGTTTAACCTCTGGCACTGTATCACTGGTTTTCTAAACAAAACCACCCATGATTCATTTTCTTTTTGCTGAATTGTTACAAATATCGCATAAGTCTATTAGAAAATGCTTTAAAGAGACTTTTTTGGAAAGGTATACCACAGATATAAATCTTCCATTTTAATTTCTATAAAGAGCTGTTTTTCGTTAATGCTTTTTTCTCAAGAGTTCATTTGGATGCAACTTTCAGGGAATAAAGTGATCATGATCTTGATATTAGTAGTATACACATGTTATATTGAAGTTGAAACATTTAATAACAACTGAAATACAACAGGTTTTATTTTCTCTCTGCAAAGCATGTGATGAAATTGTAAGAGTAGGAGATGAAATCTAGAGTAGATAGTGGTGCCTAAAACATACATATTTACATATTAACTTTTTGGCCTAAGGAATTTCCTTAAGTTACGGAATGTTGATGAAACTGGGCCTGGATACTCCCGAAGAATAAGCATTCTCCAATTCATCAACAATACCTGTCACACAGATCCTTGTCTAATACGATACATTAAAGAAGGTTTTTTATTGATTTGGCTTTTTTGAAAGATTGCGATCCACAAATATCAGGAGTAGACGAATATTCGTATCATTTTTTCGTTTAATTTTGAATATACGTTCTTTTACTCAATAATTCGTAGAATACTCGATGTGATCTCGGATACTCTTTACATGCCCCTACACCATTGTGTTATCAATTCTTGTTTCATGTGAGCTATTTCTCTGTTGCACAATATTCATTTAAAACAACATTACCATATACAACTAATTATCATAAATTACGTTCCGGCCTGCCGGCGGTTTAACCGGTTATATTTGGTGTTTGGTATACTTTTGCAATACTACCACCAAAAATTAATATGTTCGATACCGCTGGGCACTACAGTTTACCCTGTACCGTTGTGTTGCTTTTACTGACTATTCAATTATTTTCATATAGATGTTTGAGGTCATATACATTAGAAAATACCTTAGTCACTTTTATAGAACATAACCAGCAAAGTTTGTGACTTTGTTTTACTGTTAACTGGGGAATAATATGAAGCCAGGCTGAGGCTTTATCCTTTCTTTTTCATTCGCAGTTTGCCGAATGTCCGTCAAAAGTTGTTGCAATGTAAACTAACGTGTATAAAGTTCCATAGATGGATTACATTACTATTTTGAATTTGTCGTTGAATGTATAAAAATATGACTATAGGCCTAAGTTGCTGAAATATTATACAAGTTGACATTAGCTCCCTTCAACTACAAAAATTCCGGCAGTATCATATAATTCTATCTTATATCACTATTAAGGTGTCCGATGTGGAATACATCTGGCTGGCGAGTGAATGTTTGCCAGTCGTTATTTCAGGACTTCATCGGTCCGCCCTGCCATCTTTACGGAACTTCCTACACGTATCAAATACAACAATGCCCAAAGCCGATCAGCTCTTTTGAGTAGTTTTAATCAAAATGCTTTTTTTTTTTTTAAAGTATAGCGTATCTTTTGCCTGGACACAATTGTCTCCGTCAATTGTGTTAATTATATAGCGTTCACAAGAGTATTATTTGCTAGACACTAAATCATGTTCTTGTTTATTCTGTATGTATTACGTTCGGTTACGATTCCGTTCTGTAGTATAAGCTTTGCTTAACGAGCGACTCATCTATTTCTTTAACAAAATTAACCCATCACCATGCTTGCAACATTTTAGGTTACTCAACATACCCATGGGTGAAAATTCGATTGTAAAACACTATCAGTAACATAGCACCTGTATGTTATGTATGAACTGTAAGGGTGTGTTTTTATTTATGCGAACTTTATACGAAATAAACACACATATGAGTTTTTAGGTAAATAACTATATGCAAATAATTATCACAATACGTGATTTTGTGGTATCGCACAATTATATCGTGTGGTACGCTTTCTGCCGGTATCGGCACAGGCTGCCTCCTAATTTACATGCTGTTCAGAGCTGTTAGTGCAAACACTACCTTTGATGTATGAATCTGATCCTGTGAACCTGTTGACCTAGATATTCTAGCTTCTGCTTTTTTATCATCATACACCGATGTTGTTTGCAGATACGTACATCATAGCATGTATCTGTCGAGCGATTCAGGATGGCTTATTCTTTCTGCACTGTCTTTATATGAAGCTCGTGAAAATCACAATCAAAAGATCCGTCCGACACCTCGACTGTAACTCGAGCGTGTATATCAAGGGTACACCTCCACACTTGCGTGTCACCCCAAATCTCTTTCGCTTTGTACACCCCCCTGTTCTTTATACAGGATTATTCATTTCATTCCAATTCTTCACTTTTTATTCTACCTTGTTACTCTTTTCAAGAAGGATCGAGTATACCTCGCTGTATTAAATGGTCAGCTACGCATGCTATCGCTCATTTTCAATTGCCTTTGATTATACTTTCACCGACTAGTCTTATTGATTTCATAGAATCTAGGTTAAAGTGTTCGTTTTGAACCGATTCTGTCCTTCGACATCCGCAAGTGCACGCCTATTGTCCTCCCTTTATCTTGTAATATTCCCATGCCTTGGCCACACGGATCTGTTTTTCCAACCTTGTATAGATTTCTACAAGTTTTCCTTTTGTCTCACTTCTTATTACAGCAATTTTTGAACAATTCTGTCCCTTTTGTATGGCTACGCTCAATATTGTTTATCATACTTTGAATTATATCATAACTGCCGCGTGAAGAAACGAGCCATCTTATTTTCTCTTCCTCTTCTATCTCTGACCCGAAGTTTACGTGCACATGTGATACCAAGAGAACGAACGTGCTCTGAGCGAAAAAGAAAACATCGAGCGATTACTTTCATTTTTCTTTTTAACACTTTGATCACACGTCATTGTTAAAGGATCATTTAGATCTTAGATATATAAAAGAACTAATTATAATTATCAGAACACAGGTCAAGATGTTATTGTAATTCATTTTGACCTGAAAAACAGGGCTTTGACTAGAAAATGTCACCTTAAAACAACATGATTTTTTTTATGCTAACTTCAGCGTCAATTTTCTTACCTTTAATTGACATATTTGCTCTTTTTGAGATAAAAAATTGGAACATACTACTGACAAACCTTTTCATATGGAGAACTATTTTACTATGCCTACCAAGAGCTTGTCACTAAATTTAAAGAAACTAGAAATGTCTCAAAGACCTCAAATACTTTTGTTTTTTCAAATGAATTTGGGATGACATTTAACAGTCGCCTGACATTGTCGCAACACTGTTTTGATGGTGCAGACAGAATTTTTTTTTATATGAATTTAATTTTCGTGGATGCTTATGTATTACTATTGCAATTTAGTGTAGAGACCCCTGAAAGGCATGATCGTAGGTCTACCATACATGGCCTACATTGGATGCCTGGCACTTTGCCCCAGCAGAACATCACCAACTACACCATTGAAGGCCTGAGCCTTTCTTCAATTCTCTAAAGCTTCAAAGCTATATCTGAATGGGGCGTACCTCAGCGGGTTTTTCTTTCTAGGTTCTGCTTTTTTTCAGTGAACTACTCAGCAGCTGCCCTTGGTGGATGCTTTTCTCTTCTTCATCATTCAAAAGTCCAAATTTTATTCAGCGTTTTCCTGTTGCGTTTACAAAGAATGACAGTTCTTTCCTGGATGAGTTATTTTTTATAAGTACCTCCTTTTGTCTTCTGACAGTGACCGCATGTAGCTTTCTTCAGGGAGAATGTGTTGAATTAATTGCTGTTATCCCCGTACTTCTGGGTGGATACCTGTTGTTACATCTTACACTCATTGTACCTAATGTAGCAAAGACTTTTACATACCTTTTGTTATACCAATACCGAGACTATTGAGACTTCACCCAACTTGTTAATGTATTCTTCTAATCTTATCCGCGCTTTTGCTCCGGTCATGACTCCTCGGTTTTTGCGAGCTACATCCGTAGTAACCTGGAATAAAGAAGAATGAAGAAAGCTTTTCATCTGTGGTATACCCTTATTGATTCTGTTAATTTATACCAGATACTGTACAGTGTAAACCAAATCATTTTCAATGTGACTTAAAGATGCTCCACCGCTGACAGAGCATACATGATACAGGCCTCAAAGTTGAGAGAAATTTACTCGCATATGCGAGTAAATATTCCCAAAGGCGAGTTAAAATTAACAATGTATCGCCAAACGGCGAGTAAAAAATTCCTTAATATTTCCGGATTTATTTTATGTGTTCGGTTCTTTTAATAGTTACACATATCTAATCTGTGTAAGAAAAGCGCTTAAAAGCATAATCACTGCCTGCTGTAAAGCGTCTTGATGACCCTACCTCATGTATCAGTAGCAATATGGCGGCAAAAAAAAGGCCGGGGCAAATCCCCCTGACTTGTTTTGGCTTTAAAAAGTCAAAACAAACAGAGAACAATGGCAGTTTTGACTCTGGATTCATGTGAAAAAAGGGACTGAAGCCAATACATCAACAGGAAGCAAACGCTTCGACATGGCTGAACGAATGTTGTGGCCAAGACATGACGAAGGTACGATGTTCTGAAAGATGTGTAAACAGGTTATTAATTGATCAATGGCCGGCAAAACAGACTTTGTGTCCAACTACTGATTGTTACGAAAGAGACAGACGCTTGTGTGACACAGAAAGACAGTAAGACATTCATGATATTGTTATCGCTTCAAGTTCAAACGAAAGTACAGTCGGACACAACTTTCAAACAACGCAAACAATGTGTTGCAAAAAACATTGCAAGATATGCACATAAAGTTCGTCAATGCATACATGTATAGAATCGCCAAGCCACAACTAAATTCCAAGCCGCTGGTAGACATATGCATCGAAAAACGGACTCTTGGAAGCTTGTACATTACTGCCTGAGATATTAGGCCCAATTTATTCAATTTTAAATAAAATATATAATAACCCTAATCGGCGCGATATGAATTAGTAACTGAATAAATTTGAGATATATTGATAATTACTATACATTTATATATAAATTACTTTATATTACCGTATATAAAATTTAAACAGATTGAAAAATGGTTTAAAGCAAAAAGGAAGCTGAAGTACAGAGGCTGTTTAGTGTGGACATTGCAGTTGTTGAATAAAAAGAGTTTTGACCAACACAAAATTATGTTTTTCATGTTTTTAATACTTGTACATGTGTATCTGCTTGCTCAATAGTGTAAGGTGTCTCAATAAAGCTCTTAACACATCAAATCAATATATGAATCTTATAAATTTCTCTTTGACAACATTTGGCGAGTAAAGTTTAGAGGTCACTCGCCAATTGGCTAGTCATTCCCAAGTGCTACTTTGAGGCCTGTGATATTCACCATTTAAACAATGATTGGTGTTTAATCAATGTGTATTTATATGCCTAATTAACACAAAAAATGATACAAAATAATTTATTTTTCGCCTTTGGTGCATACGCAATCAGTACTTCATTCCATATGCGATATAGTGTCACAGATTTTTTTTCTTGATGCAATTAATTATTTTTCATATTTTTAACTTGAAGTAAAATTAGAAGCTGAAACTTTTCAATGGTGGTAATGGTGTAAAGTAAGTAACTTTTGTAACTGAAGAAAAATACCCAATCGTCTGTTCCTGTTTTTGATAGTGAAAAAATCCCATTTGTTAGCGGTGGAGCATCTTTAAAGGGACAATTGATGAGGCTCATTCTGTCATATAACTAAATCACAAGGCAAAATATGACATACTCAAATATTAAACAAGAAACATTGATAACTTTCATGACATTGTTAAATATTTTGATTGATACTGTTGAAATTCCAAATCGCTGATCAACACGATTAAGCAGGTACAACATGTAGGCTGTACCCATACCTAAGCCAAAGTCAAGCATGTTAAACAAATGCAATACATGACCACTGAGTAGTTGATGAAATTATTTTTAAACAAGAACATGCATCTAATAATATAAGGTAATTACACTACTAAAAAGAGAGATTTGAGTAGTTCTAGACAAATTTTTTGTTTTACTACACTTGCAAGGGCCGGGTTTCGGCATACAAGACATCCGACCACTATGTGTAATGGCAGACTGTAAGCGAGTTTGACAATTTCAAATACATTTCACTACAGAGGGCT
Organism: Argopecten irradians; assembly: GCF_041381155.1. NCBI lineage: Eukaryota > Metazoa > Mollusca > Bivalvia > Pectinida > Pectinidae > Argopecten > Argopecten irradians. The sequence continues at coordinate 37,438 of NW_027187498.1, read as the reverse complement.
TTTCTGGCATATCACAGTAAAAACCAACTAATCTAATTTTTATTAGAGCTGGTTCGTTTTCGATATATGTACAAATTTTAATGCTCTCTTAGACTGAATTGTCCCTTTAAATAAGCCTCATTTTGTGATAGAGTTACAAGTGATAAGGATTTGTTACTGTCCCTTAACACTACAAAACACCACACAAGACGCTTATGAGCCGGGAATAAAAAAAACATATTTTTTCAACAAATATTTGCCTTATCGAGTCAAATGAAACACAAATGCAAAGCATAATAAATTTCACAATGTCTAATCCTTGCTTTAAGAATGGAAGATTAAGAAGACATGTAAAGACAGCCCGCTTCAAAAAGTAAGATGACGAGGATAGGTCACTCTGGGTTTTGGCTGAATACTTCGCGAGCGCTTTTGTGTTTGTGCACTGTTGGGAGACAACCAATTTTTCTTTGATATTGCCGGTGCAAACTTTGATATAGCTTGTGGATGTGAGGGTTGCTGTCTTACTTTTTGAAGCGGGCCATCATTACATGAAATGTCATTTAGTTTTAATGAAAATTTATGACATTTCTTCAAAATCTGCAGGCCTTAAAACTTTACATTGGTGTTTCATTGGACATGATATTACAAGTACATGTATTTGTTGAGAAAAAATGTTTTTTTTTTTTATTCCCAGTTCATAGGCATCTCACGTGATGTTTAGTAGTGTAAAAGGACAGTGACAAATCCTTCTCACTTATAAATCCTTGGTCCTTGCTATAGGTTAAATAGAGGATTTTATGAGTGCTGAGACAATCATAAAGCGTCATTTATAATTTATGATCTCAAAACTATATGCGACATCATAATAGAGTTATTACACATGTCTTACAATATTCGTGACATGGCTGGATGGGCCAGCTATGTGATAAATAGCCTTATAGATTTTAGTTTTTTATTGAAAACAATTGTCATAATTAATATACCTGGGCTTACGTCTCCAGCTTCCTGTACACAAAGCTCCGTTTTCAAATCTGTGTCCAACTGCACCACTTTTCCAGTTCCCTCGACATGTAAAGTTGCCTTGACGTCTGGTATGCATTCATTACTCTCCCTCTTGGCGCTGGCCTTGCTTTGTGCTATCTTGGTGCTCCGTGTTAAGTTTGCAATCTGCGGTAGATGATGTCTAAAGCCAACAGTAGTGCCAGCAGACTTAGTGGAGTCAATGACAGAATCAACCAACTCCACTGGGGATTTACAGTCTCCATTAACAAGTGGCTTATCCCCAACTTTCTGAGTTGGTGATGACATGTCAACATCCATGGTCCTCTCACTGTTGTAAGATTACCTTTAAAAACAATAGATACATTTAGGCAAAGTCAACATGCATCATCTTATTATTATTGTTTATCTGTATTGATGTATTAAACTATACATTTCAAACGTCAATGTCATGTTGTTGTGAATATTGTCATTAATTTCAAAAGCAAGTCTTCCTATTGTTTGGGGGGATAATGGCAAAACATGAGTGTTCATTTCAAAACAAAAATTGTAAAATGTAAGTTTTCAATATACTCGTAGAGTCTGAGAAAAATTGCTTTGGACTTTTTCAAATACTTTGAATCTTACAGAACCTTTGAGTCCTGCACAAGTTAACAAGGTCTAACTTGCACAGTAAAATCTAATTGATGTGTATGTAGATAAACTATGATTTTATTTATTTAATAGGTGGCTAAAAGTGGGGTGGTGTCAAAGGAGACATCAGAAAGAAGTCAGTTAGGAAGAAAAGAAAAGATCCTAAATTTAGCCATGGTTTATTATCGTGTGCCATGGAGCAGCAGGTATAAATCTCATGCCCTCCATTTATGTTCAGGGTCGTTGTATAATAACATGTACATACTTCTTTTCCATACGGTATCTTCTATTAATTTATCTAAAGGGACATTTTAATCAGGAACTACATTGAAATTTCAATTTACCAGGAAAATAAACCTCTTCTAAATATAAATTGGTGTAGCTGTTATCACTACCATGATAAGTTCATATGATGCGAAAAATTTGAAGCTTTCTCTCCACCATTACATATTGGGGGGCTACATTGTAGGCTGAACCCGAATCTGCCCAGTGGAGTAAAGTTATGTCTGTCTAAAACTACTGTATTTTACCTTTTTAGATGTATGATGTGTGAAAAGTACTTTTTGTTAGCAAAAGAGACAATTAACAACTCACATGTAGCTATTTGTTGTATATATGCGAAATATGCGAACCTTACAGGAATCTGGCTCTGTTATAACGTACACATCCAACCTACTTCCATCGTATAGCTATATGATCTGGAATTTCAATGCTATTATCAAGATTCTTAGTAATAATGTGGAATTTGTCAATATTCTGTCTTGCATTTCATAAGGAAAATTTGCTTCATGGGTAGGTGAAAATAGGAGATTTCAGAAAAGATGGCGTGACGTCACACAAAGTTTACATCCGGGTCCTCAAAGGTACAAACACAGTATGTCGACTTATAAAAACAATAACAGTTACGTACATCCATGCTACACAATCGATACTGTGGCAAAAGTATTCACTTTCATAATTGCAAATTCTGATTTTAAAATGGTTTCTTATTGTTTAAGAGGTTACAGACATTTATATTTTTTTTATTTACAATTGTTTGTTGCTAAATATATTTCTGCAGATTTAGTGTTGAAGCCAGCTTGCGAAGCAGTGCCGGGTCGACACATCACACTACCCGTTTTTTGTTCACACGTAGACATCCATGTTGTGAAAAAGTTATGAATAGATAATTGATTGTATTGTGTCATGTTTCTGTTGTACATGAAAACGCTGTGCACAACACTATCTAACATAACGAAATGTGGACCATATCTGGCCAGACCACGGCCCCGCCCGCTCGTGTATGGCTTCGTCGCTAGTAGATCACCGCAGGCCACAGCATTGTTGGGGAAATAAATCATTAATAATTACCAACACTATTATCTCAATAAGGACTTGTTTAAGATATATATATTTTGTTATTTAATATGCACATGTTGTTTTAATGGAATGCTCTTGTATCGTAACAAAATTACGAATAGTAATATAGGTGTCGATGCTCTTGTATCGTAACAAAATTACGAATAGTAATATAGGTGTCGCACGTACACGTATGTTATGTAAGGCTGCCAATCTCAAAAAATAAAAAGGTGAAATCATTCAGTTTTAATGCTGCAGATTTCATTTTTATTATGACATTTTCAGCCGCTTTATCCCATAGACTGCTGTGTTAGTCTCAAATTGAAATATTACTTTTAGATGATTTGAATACGTATTAAGTAGACTTCATTTAAATTGATATAAATTACAGATCGTAGTACTGTAAATGCCGACCAGGATACATTGTGCATGGCTTCAAGAATCCTAAATACTCAAAGTTTTGTTTAAAAATATGATAAAAAGAGCCTACAAACCGACTCATTTGTATGTTATAAAGTAAATCCCAAAATTGATGACAAAAAATTAACCAAAATACGTAATTTTATGACACTGAAAATGGACGAAATTCGGGTTTTCAGCTGAACTGTAATGGCTGCCGTGGGCTTGGGGTAATCTACAAACAAATGTTTAATTTTGCGCTAATCATACATCGTAAGGTGTTTTATCAAGTAACACTTCGAAAACAGTAATTGCTTATAATTACATTTTGGGGGATTTTGAATTTAATTTGTAATTTCAAGTTGATGTTTGCAATATATCCGTCAATGTTTATACGTAATGGCGACCGTGTTTTCTCGTAGCGGTCAAAAATGAAGTATAAACAGAGTAAAATATATGAATACCATATGTTTAAATTTGTATATTATTGTAAAATATTTTTTATTTACACCTTTTGAGATTAAAATAACGCAATAGTTCTCGAATTGCCGACTATTTATTACAATAAAATGTAAACAAACATCGCAAGCGATTGTGTTCCCACAATGTTTATGTGTATAGATATAAGAGTTGTACCTTTGAGCGCCCGGATGTACCTTGGTGTGACGTCATCGCCATCTTTTCTGAAAACTCCTATAACTGCTTCATAGAATTGTCCCTTTAAGACCAGATTATATATATATATTTGAAAAACAAACTGATAAGATTACCTTAATCTGTGTACTATTTCTAATATTTATCATACACTTGATATGTAGTTACAGTTTTGAGCTATGGTTACTGATAAATTTGCAAATCATCAACATTCTTATCAATTGTCATCATCTTTTACTAGTCATTACATGTCTTTCATGCGTTCTTTTGTGTATTTAAGGTTATACATGTAGGTCAAGTATGATTCCAATCATTGCTGCATATATGTAAATTTGCTTCTTTATTAAATTGGCAAAACGAATTTGCTTCTTATTCCAAACATGAATTAATAGGGTTAACAGCTCGATTATAAATCTTAAAACTCTTAACTTCTTTTTGACTGTAAACATAACACAATTATCAGATAAGTAAACCTAAAATTTCCTGGTCAGCTTCATGACTTTAACAACACAGCACTGCAGTGAATGTGCATGCTTTTGCCAAACTTGACAATTTTTAGACCTATATGTGGCTGTTGTGACACATGTGTCCTCCCACATGTGTTGCCTTCAAAAAACCTTGCTCTACACACATATTTGAGGACATTCTCGTGTAATTTCTGATGTTATCGACATATGCAGGAGATAGAGACCAAAATGGCAAACCATAACAAGTCCATTAGGCCTATTTTGTTGACAAACAACACCCTATTTATAATCTTCCGAAGATGAAATATGATTCTAAGAACCTTTCACTAACTTCATAAACATCTCAGATCGCCAAAAAACAGTTACCCAGCGTTGACAAAGTAAATACGATGCCCACCGAGAAAAATAATAACGGTGGCTATCCAGCAGCACAATAGACCACACTCATACACGAACGCACTTATGGCTTCCCAGTGTGTTCGATTGATATTTTATCACATTTATGTGGTTAAAATGGAAATTATAGTTCATTAGACAAGGCAACAACTACAGAAAGATTAAAAATATCCAGAACGACGCGATTACCATGAAATATACCACAGGATCTTCATACAAGATTTGCGGCAAGCTGTTTTAGCTCCACCGGAAGAAATACTCTTTCATGCTTCGATTTACCTCCAAGTAATGTCGGTAACACTCGGCAATATTCGGCGGGAAAAATAATTGAATATGATTGGCTATCGAAAACTTCGGGAGATTCCGACAACATTTCAACATTTCAAACGGCGGGTAATATCGAAAGTAGCTTTAGGGTGAACACTGAAGACTTGAAAAGACAAAATACATCATTTTATAGTTTTGAGAAGATTGTCTTTCGTTTTGTATACTTATGGTAGAAAGGAAATTGACTCAATCTAGATATTGTCACTTGGGTATTTTTCCTTACATAGGAAAACATAGGTTTTATAGGCCGGCCTATGGAATGACTAAAATATTGACATTTGAAAAATAAACATAGACCTATTAGAAAATTACTAAAGAAAATATAATATGACTGAAGGCAAGGTCTTAAATGACGCAGCCAGATGTTTCAGTAATCATTAATCATGCAATGTTAAAAAGTACAATTTATGGAAATAAATTTACGGAGCCGAATTTTCTGTTTATTGTTTTTATTCATACGTATAATTCTATTGCATGATGATAAAAGGCGGCTAAATTTAGGATGTTATATCTTTTCTTGAAATTCTTAACTTACTTTCTTCTTCCATATCTCCCTTAAATTGACACCATCTCCGACTTTTGGTCTTCGGCTGAGTGCTCGCTGTTGTGAGAATTAAAAAGGTTCCGGGATCTGTCCCCTGGCCGGGACAAACCCAAAGTCTTTAAAATTGGTACTGCTCCTGTTTAGCGCTCGGCATAACGGGAGTGGGACGACTGGTTCTCCCATGGTTAGTATTCAATGTGGCCGGTGGGTTGTGTTGCTTGGTGTCTTCGGGGACACGTTTCAGTGATATAGAACTATAAAAACACAGGGATCTGATAATTAGTTATAGATTATATAATCATGGACCCACCAGAGTGCCCCAAGACTATTTTCATACGTTTTAGATGTCTAGGTCAATAACGGAACCTGACGAGAAGGGTGACAAGCTCACAGACTCACTATCTACTAAGGGATGTATGGGAGGGCGTCCTTATACGACCCTGGATGTTAATAGGACTTTAATTAATCAAACAAACAAGTATATTACAAAGCACATAGAGCTATAATTTGTACCCAATTCCAGTCTCAATTCATGAAAAAGTCTGAAAATTACCTTAAAAATTGGACCATTTCTCCAGACCAGGCAAATAGACACAATCTTAAAATCAATTCTAACGTTGACATTTATAAGATCCGTGCATATAGGACTTAAGTCTTATAATTTTGGCGACTTAATTAACTTTGAATTTTTACAAATACCTCGGAGCCTTAAAGGCTTAGTACGATCGAAAATTGAAACGAATTAAAGGCCAGCCTAATCAGATGATATATCGAGGATGCTATTTAATCTTGGTGATGGTGTGTTTCGGTGTACACATTCTATCCCCGTACATGTAGCTATATGCCTATGCCTTTATACTTGGATTTTTTAACAGAAGACCACAAAATATAGTAAACACAGGGGTTTGTCGCATTTCATTTAGGGAAAATCCATCGTTTTTGTTTTAAGTTTTCAAAAGAAAAAAATAATAATAATAATAATAATAAGCAAGTCTGGGTTTGTGGAGTTGGTAGGGATAACTCAACCATCTGTCAGATTTGACAGGCCGGCAATCGGTAAGACTCGTGCTCATCAACATACCCAAATAACAATAAGAGGCCCAGAAGGCCTGTATTTCTCACCTGTTTTTTAAAGATGCTTCACCGCCGACAGAGCATAAACGATATTTATTAATTTAACAATAATTGGTGTTTAATCGTGTATATATATGTCTAATTAACACAAAAAATAATACAAAATAATTCATTTTGCTTTTGGTGTTTGCGCAATCAATACTTCATTCCATATAGGACATAGTGCCACAGATTTTTTTCGGGATGCAATAAATTATTTTTGAATTGAAGTAAAATTAGAAGCTCAAACTTTTCAATGGTGGAAATGGTGTAAAGTAAGTAACTTTTGTAACTGAAGAAAAATACTAAATCTTCTGCTACTGTTTTTGATAGCGAGAAAAATACTATTTTTCAGCGGTGGAGCATCTTAAGTAATTATCACATATATCTTACAATTTATTTAATTATGGATCCCAACAATATAACGATGCTATAGATATAGATCAAGACAACAATTTTTTCCATATAACACTGGATCCTTATAGATTTTATTTTCATATACCTTATAGATATATATTTTTATATCCTTATTTTCATATACCATACGACTATGAATGCTATCCAATACATAGTTTCAGAGAGGAAGTAATCTATATGTAAATAGTAGCCTAATTGACCCTTTTGATCCCGTGCCTCAGGCCAAGGGGGATCAGTCCCAACATTTGTACAATTTTGAACCCCCTACTGCCTATAAGAATGCTACCATTGCATTATATGTGCTATTCCATGCTTAGTTTCGGAGAAGTTATCTATAAGGAAATAACCAAATTTACACTTTTGGCCCCGTCTCTAAGCTCCCCACGCCCACAGGGATCAGCCCACTATTTGTATAATTTTGAATCCCCATCCTGTAAGGATGTTACCATTGAATTATGAGCGTTATCCCATGCTTCAGTGTCAGAAGTTATTTGTATGAAAATAGCCCTATTTGACCCCCCCCTCAGGCCCCTGGGGTGGGGGTCAGCCCCATTATTTGTATAATTTTGAATTTCCACCCTAATAGGATTATTCCATTGCATTATGAGTATTATCCATTGCTTAGTTTCAGAGAAGTAGTTATATAAAAAGAAGTCAAATCGACACTCTTGGCCCTGCCCCTCAGGTCCCAAGGGGCCCGGGTCAGCCCCATCATTTGTACAATTTTGAATCCCCGCCCTACAAGGATGTTACCATTACATTATGGGTGCTTAGTTTCAGAGAAGTCGCTTATATGGAAATAGCCAAATTGACCCCGCCCCTCAGGCACCTGTAGGTCAGTCCCATTATTTGTATAATTTTGAATCCCTGCCCTAAAGGATGCTACCGTTGCATTATGAGTGCTATCCCATAATGCTTTGTTTCAGAGAAGTTGTTTATATGGAAATTGCCAAATTAACGCCTTTTGGCCCGCCCCTCAGGCTCCAGGGTGGGGGGCAGAGCCCCGTCATTTGTACAAATTTGAGTCCTCACCCTATAAGGATGCTACTATTGCATGGAAATAACAAAGTTGACCCTGCCCCTCAGGGGAGCAGCCTCATTATTTGTACAATCTTGGATCGTCCTATAAGGATGCTACCATTGCATTATAAGTATTATCCCATGCTTAGTTTCAGAGAAAAACTCCTTTATGTGAAAATAGCCAAATTGACCCCACTCCTCAGCCTGACCATTTGTACAATTTTCAGTCAGTACCCCATAAGGACACTACCAGTCAAATTTTGTTAAATTCTGACCGGCGTTTATGGAGAAGTTGGTTTTTGACGGACGCCACAGTATCACAGATTCACATAAGTTCATTGTAGTCACAGGTTTACGACGCGCGCGCGCGCAAAAAAAAAAAAAATAAATATACTGATAATTGTCTTCAATGTAAGCTAAAAAAAATATTCAGATCGGATGATTTTTGTGGTGTTCAGAGCATTTTAAAATTAATTACCCCATTTTCTGGAAATGGGATACAGGGCTAAGTTAACAACCTTTCAGTATTTTTAGTATTTGTTTTTGTATTTTTTTTTTTGCGCGCGTCGTAAACCTGTGCTGTAGTGCAACATAATTCCCGTATCGCCACGGCAACACTAACAGTCAATTGCGCTCAAATGACCAATGTCAACAATTTCTTCCCATCCAGTTATAAAGACCATTTTCTCTATATATTAGATGGTCTTTACTTACGGGATAATATGGTTAAAATGCACTTTACCACAGGCTTTTGTTATGTGTAATACTGTCATGGTCTGTAACTCTTGTCGGCCATATAACACGACCCAATTTCAGACTATTAAAGTAGGATTACTACTATGTAGAATGTACAATATGACTATAGGATTACCCTTTATCAAAAGACCGATAATTTATCATCGGTACAACATATATCTTGTCTCTGTCCGTTTATATCTGCCAAAAGCCTGGTGACTTCTTTTGAAGATTATTGAGCCAATAAGTCAAATTTCAAAGTCATAGTCAACTAAACTGGCCATCAGACCCTAAGTTGTTGATAAGACTTTGTCAGCAGAGTTCTTTACTAGATTATCTCCCCCTAGATTAAAACTTATGAATCAGGCATGTACTAGATACAAAAATAACCAAGCCAAACTTCAGTGATTTTTTTAATAATCTAGAGACTGGTGCCTAGTCTAACAGTCAACCAAAGTGTACGTTATTTGGTTCTTTTGTGTACAACAAAATGACCAAACTATATACGGTACCTGCTCATCTGCAAGCCTTCCAATCTGCTACGACACATTCCAATTTCCAGGGGTGGATATAAGAATTGATAGTTGCCCCTGGAGTAGCGAGAATGGTATACAGTTTACAACAAATGGACACATTTCCCCAGACCAACAAAAAGTTAGTTTGAAGTGAAGGGTTGGTGAACATTAGTAACCACAAACAAGTTACCTGTTATGTTGTCCCATATTTTGTAAAACCATTATACTAAACTAGTAAAGAATAAATAAACAGCATGTTGGAGATGACTTTTTATTGTTATAAGACTCATGTTTCTATCATATCTATAATTCTGATATAATTAATTCAACAATATCTTTCCTTCAATGCTGTAATGTTTGCCAACATCAAATTAAATTTTTACCTGGAAACGAGCAAGGCATTCAACAACATTTAAGATGACAATAGCAGAGTAGTGTACAATTTACATAAACATGCATTACAAATTGTTCAAGATTCTAAAATATCTTATTCATATGTTTAAAAATTTACCTTATTAAAATTTTATTACAAATATTAGAAATCACTTTAAAATGAAATTGCTTAAATTTGTTCAATCAATGCCTTGTAAAAAATCTATTTGGGGAACACCATTACCTTATAGATATATAAAATGAAAGACTAAATTTCTTAACTTTGTTACAATTTTTTGAATTATCTTGAAAGAATAGCCAAAACCAGTAATGAACATAATAGTAAAAACAAATAATTTAAATTTAAAATACTGGTAAGCACAAAAATGAACATGGCATATGCACGACAACAAATTACATTCCTACACCTACTTCACAATTACATCATATTTCACAAATGAAGTCTATATTTAGTTCCACATTATGCAGCAAGTGATTCTAGGAAGACACTTCCCATATCTATAACTAAATACAGTTTTAACTTAAAATATGGTACACGACTTTGAACAAGACAATACAGTACATAATATTATGACAATGGTACATGAAATATATACAAAGATGATCCTGGCATATATTGATAAAAATCTATGAGCACATTCACATGAAAACAATCTTTTTAAGAATTGCAATTCGCAGAAAGACAGAAAAGAAAGAGAGAGAGAAAAAAAAACCAACCAACAACACTTTTTTTTAGGTTTACATTAAGCATTACATGTAATCTATTTCACAATACTGTAATTGTGTTATTAGATATTTGAATATGCTTAGAGCGAGGTAAGCTTGTTTCAAACAGTTGATGAGTGAAAAAAAGGAAAGAATTTTTATTTGTCTTGCACACTTCCACCTTTGACGCCTTTAGACAATTTTAATCTTCAACAATGAAAAGTATTTTCTTAGGAAGCAACAATAAGTTAGTACTTGTTTTCGAAACTAAATAGGTTGTCTTTGAGATCAATTGAAATCTATAACATGATGAATATGTCCCGAGACATTTATTAAAGACATACCCATATATTAGTACCCGGTATTGTTATGATTACATTAATATGATATAATCTGTATTTACAATGAGAATACTTTATATATGATATTTACATTGAGAGGTTAATTTAATCCTTTCATTTCCTACTTCTTGTTGTACGCTTTACAGGTGTTGCAGCTTTTTTGGCAGGACTGGCTGCTTTTGTTGTCTTTTTGTTGGACTTTGTTGCTTTAACAGGCAATTTCTTTGCTGAGCTGGCAGCTTTTCCACGGGTCGCCCATTTAGCTTTAACGGGACTGACTTTGGCGGGTGTGGCTATCTTGGTAGTTTTAACAGTTCCCTTTTTATCTTTCTTTTGTGGAGACACTTTTGCAGGAGATGCTGGTTTTCCTTGAACTGCCTTCCTCCTATTCACTCTGGTAAGCTTAGCAGGTGATGGCTTAGGTGTGTTTACCTTTTTTTCTTCAACAACTACCTTCTTCACTGGCGTTTCTGCTTTCACTGGCGTTTCTGCTTTACCTTTTGTACGCCTTGGTTTAACAGGACTGACTTTAGCTGGTGTTGCAGGTTTTGCCACAGCTCCCCTTTTACCTTTCTTTTCAGGTGAAGGCTTTGCAACTTCAACTGGAGCTGATATTTTAGGAACCTTTGCCAGACTCTTCTGTTCATCAATAGCTTTCCTCTTTGTTCCACGTGTTGGGGCAGACTTTGCTGGAGAGTCTTTAACAGGTGTAGGGACAGTTGCTGCTCCTCTCCTTCCCCTTCTTGCTGGTGCCTTCACTGGAGATTTCGCAGGAGTTGCTGCCTTTTCTACTTTCTTTGCAGGTGACCTTTTGTTAGACTTGTCAGATGTCTCTTTCTTTGATGCCGCCTTTGCTGGTGATTTTGTGATTTTGGAACCTCTTCTACTTCTCTTTACTGGAGATGCGGGTAATGCTTCCTTCACTGGAGTAGCAGTTTTCAACTCGGTTTTCTTTTCGGGTATCTTTTTAACTGGACCACCTCTTCTAGTCCTTTTCACTGGAGTGTCCTTTTTCACCTCTGCTGCCTTGACAGGAGTTGCAACCTTTTCTTCTACTGGTTTTACAGGTGATTTTTGCTTAACTGGACCACCTCGTCTGGTCTTTTTGACAGGTGTTGCTACCTTCGGTGTAGCAGCCTTTGCAACTTCTTCAATGAGTTTCACCTCTGCTGCCTTGACAGGAGTTGCAACCTTTTCTTCTACTGGTTTTACAGGCGATTTTTGCTTAACTGGACCACCTCGTCTAGTCTTTTTGACAGGTGTTGCTGCCTTAGGTGTGGCTGCCTTTGCAACTTCTTCCATGGGAGCACCCCTTCGACTTCTCTTCACAGGCGATTTTTTTACAGTTGAAGCCTTTTTCACAACAGCAGATTTAGTTTTCAATGGGGAAGGTTTCTTTGCAGGTGAAGGCTTGATGTCTTCAGTAATCTTTGCCACAGCAGCTGTCCTTTTTCCTTTTTTCACTGGCAAGTCCTTTTGAGGAGTAGGGACCTTTTTCGCAAACCTTCCTTTTCTACGGTTCTGTACTTCAACCTTGGGAGAATCAACTTTGGTTGGCTGTGCTACTGCTTTCTTGATGGGAGATTTCTTTGCTATTTCCTTCCTCCCTGATAACAAAAATGATTTGATAATGATTCAAGGGTTCTATAACTTGCATCTATTGGCTGACACCATGTCTAGCCAAGGGAAGACAGAAAAATATGTTTTTTTTTTATCAAAAATCAAAACTATACTAAGCATTAAGCTTTTCATTTTGTGAAAACTTCCTCAGAACAATGATAGCTAACAAAATCAGATATCATTGCAATACTATTTTCAAGTCATCTTGCATACACATGAAAACTAATACATGGATTCTAATACATGGATTCTCATGTTTAAAAGTGGTTTTAATATAACAGTCTACCAGACTCAAAATAAAGCTTATATTTTCATTATTCAATAAAAAATTCATAAGAAGTTTTTTTTGTACCTCTTGTTGATCTTCCTTTAACTGGAGATTTTGTTGGAGTCTTCTTGGCAGTCTTTGTCCTACAAAGAATATAAGACAACATTACTTTAACTTCAAGGTATACATTTTATTTATTTTCATTCTTTTCTCTCTCACAATTCTTTTCGTTTTTAAAAGATTCACAAATGTAGAATATTATTTGCAAGCCGCCAGCAACAAAATAACCCAGGTGTAATGGAACTTTGGAACTATAAAACCTTCAAAGGTTTTTTTTTTTTTTTTTTTTTTTTTTTTTAGTTGAGATATTACCTTGGCAATGGTTTTGCTGGGCTTGGTGTTGCAGTTTTTTCACTCGTTTTTACCACTTTGCTTGGGACATGAGGTGATGAATCATCTGTAGCTGGCCTCTTCCTTCCCCTGTACAAGAATTTTGTAGCATTATTTTCTATGTAAAAAGGAATTTCATCAATATTACCCCAAAGTACACAACCAATTAAACAGGACAGTTATGAGCATATTAACCTATAATCATAGGAAAGCTACATAAGAACAATGTTTCTTAACCTAAATTTTCTCTCTTGTAAGGACATCATTCTATCTGATTAAAATACAAGTTCAGATGACCTTTATATCACCTGTGTTTCAGATCAAATGCATTTTCTACACCTTCATCAATTTAAAACAACGTTTTATCTCGTATACTGACACAATTTGCTTTGTTTTGCTCTTTGGGTAGGATGAATAATTCTGGCAGCCTTTTCAAACTGTTTCATTCCCAGTCAAGAATCTGGGAGAAGCAATTTGATTCGCCATTTCCAAAGGTCACCAGAACGAGATCCCTAATGGGATGCTGTCAGATCATCATGGAACAACATTTACTTAAAAATAGGAAGAGAGTACAAAACAATTTCAGATATATCATGTCGGCAAGCTACCTTCTGGGTGGTGATGCTTTCATTGCAGATGGAGATTTTTTGGTTGATTTTACTGCCTTTCTTTTTGATAAAACAATTTTAGGCATGGTCTTGGGTGTGGTTTTTGCAGGTGTAGTCTTAGGTGTAGTCTTGGGTGTGGTCTTGGGTGTAGTCTTGGGTGTAGTCTTGGGTAAGGCCTTTGCAGGTGTATTCTTGGGTGTTGCCTTGGGCGTGGTCTTTGCAGTAGTTTTTGGTGTCTGTGAAAAGAGATTGGTTATAATTACATTTTACAAAATTTCCCTGCAACCATGATAAAATTTCAACAACATTAAGTATGAGAAATATCTGAGTTTATGAGGTGACAAACTCTAAAACTTTCAGTGATTATCAAGACATTTTAAAATCGGTATTAGATATATAAAATAAGTTCTTCTGAACTAAATGTAAATGTTGTATGGTTTATGAAACAATGATCAACAGAATTAAGTAATGAACACCAATTAAATTATACAAGGTACATTTGCTATCAATGACCAAAATACCTTAATATTTGAGCTATAAAGCCAAGTTTGTCCTTAATTTATTTTTCATTGTCTAGTCATCTAAATAATCTTTAATTCTACAGAATCCATTGAAAGCTTATAACAGTAATTAAAATGAAGCATACCTTGAATAAATCTGCAACTCCTGTGGGACTGGCGGCCACAGATTTCTGTTTAGGAGTAGCCATCAATCGTTTAATGCCTGTTGGACTTGCAGCCAAAAACTTCTGTTTAGGAGTAGCCATCAATCTCTTTATGCCAGTTGGACTTCCTGCCTTGGGAGATTTCTTCTGAATGAAAAGATTCTTCACACCAAGTAGATTTGGGGAAGAAACAGACTTACGTTTCTTTCCTGTTGAAATAGGGGACACAATCATTTCTCCTGGACCATTTGGAGTGTCAGGAATGTCAGAGTAAAGTGAGTGAGGTGTACCCACAGAGGAAGGTGTCTTTGGAGATTTCGTTGTTCTTTTTGGAGACTCAAATAAATCTGTCAGACCAGTCAGCGTTGTATTCAAATCATCTGTAATTTTCTACAAAAGAATCATCAAATCATTATATGCCTTCCTCTTTTTTGTTATTAACAGCAAAAAAATAATACTGAATGCAAAACAATGTTAGCGATTTTACAAGAATCATTTCCAAATATTCAATCAAAATTTTGAGAAGAGCTTCAATTTACAAAAATATTTCATTTGTCATTTTGAAGTCTGATACCATGTACTCTTAGTAGCAATACTGTCAAATTACATAAAGTTTAAATCACTCCACTTTTGAATATGTCTTGAAAGTTTCAATAATGAAAAAGCCTATCCCATGAAAATGTTATGAACCTTTGAATAGTTGATTTTATAAATAGGAGGGAAAAAAGATTCTCTCAGGATATTAGAGATACCACATACCTTGTGGACTTTTCTTCCCATACTTTTGCGACCCTTCTTAGGCAGAGCTTTGGGTGTTTTTGTTGACTTTTTGTGTATGACCAGTGTAACTGGAGAATTGACATGTCCTGTTGTTGGAGCTTTCTTGGCAGCCACTGTTCTGGGAGTCTTAGGGGGAACCTAAACAAAAGCAGATACAGAATGAACTAGAAATTTATGGTTTGCATACATATCAGTTAATGCAAATATTTTAATAATAATCTTATACTTTAGTACCAAAACTTTTGTTAAAATTAGATTGGACTACCGTAATTATATTTTCTGTGTGGTGTTGACATATCATAAAAATATTTTTTTAATGTGTCCAAATGGCTTATTTCAATAAAGAAAATAAGGGTTTTGAACTTTACTCAGAATATGTACTTTAGACAAAGGACCTCCTTTCCCCTCAAAATAAAATATTACATTTATCATATAATCCATCCAGCCATGTCATAAATATCGTAAGACATGTAATTAATGATATCATTATGAGGTTACTAGAGCTGAAACCAATAGCAGATTTTGATATTTGAATATTTGTTTGATGTATTTGACTATTTAGATATTCGAACCTTAATGTCTCCCAACTCATTCAAATTTCCCTCTCGCTACTGTACCCGAAGTAAATATGGGCTTCATCCTTTGTGTATTGAGCAAATGCATATTATTGCAGAGATCAATTAAACGATGTTTTACGACAATGTGATGTTTATAACATCGTTATTATGCCTTAAATTACTGGTATTCTACATGTATAAAATTGATAGCTGATTATTTAGTTAAAACACAGCAAATTAATTGTCAATCAAAAGATGCTTTTTACACTGTCTTCAAACATTTTTTTGCAAATGAATAATATTTAAATAATGTAAATAACTTATTGATGGATATTTTATTATTTTTCACAATTTTACTATTATTTTCTTGATAATCTTCCCACAGAAAATCGTAACAGAAAATGAGTCCACTATTGTGTTGCGATTGTAAACAACCATGCTTCAGTCAGCCGATTTTCTGTGAATTAAATAATTCTATGATTGAACATGCATCTGGTACGTTATTATTTTCAATCTTATCATATTTCCAATATATACATTATTTCTTTTAAACGCTTTTACCGATATTTATTTGTATAATGGCGTCACACAATTGTCTCAGAAGACAGAAATATCACATCTGAGCCAAATTTCTACTGTTTTATTTAGAGATGGATTAAAGGTTTCACTTATATTATATTTATGTTATGTGATAAACAGAATTGCATAAAGGCTCGTCGCATGTCAAATTATTGAACTCATTTGATAAATCTCATATTACATAGCCACTCATGTAATATCCTCTATTTATCATATTTCATTGATACACCCTACAAATGAAAATCTATCACAAAAGCAGAAATATTTTCACTGTTTTTATAGCAAAAGCTCATTACAAACCTTTGCTGCTTTAGTAGGAGCCTGCTTGACCTGTACTGGTTTGGGACGTGCTGGAGACAGTTTCCTGGCCACTCCTTTCTGCATTATTCCTTTCTTAAGTATATCTGACCAACTTCCTCCAAGACTTGGAATGGCGTCCTTACCATGGATAGCTCTCAAAGCCACAGCATTTTTAAGAGCAGGTGGAGGGGAGGCTGTCTTCAAAGATTTCTTTACAGATTTAGGTGTCTTTCCTACTTTAGGTGTTGTCTTGGGTGTCTTTTTAGTAGATTTAGGTGTGGCTTGCTTTGGAGTCTTTTTAACAGATTTGGGAGTTTTCTTGGCCGATTTAGGGGTGTGCTTCGGAGTAGTGGCCCCAGGAGATTTCACTGGACTGGGCATCAATGCATCAAGTTCTTTAAAACTCCGGTCTAATTTTTGTTTCTTTGCAGACTTTGATGGGGTTACTGTCTTGTTTGCAGACAATCCCACAGTACCAGTACTTGCTCGCCTTTTCTTGTGGCTGATCTGTTTTGGAGTACTTGTTATCACAGTTGGCGTCTTCAACATTTCCTGAAGGCCTGTGAAACTAATATCTGCAGAAACAGTAGCTTTTCCTTTCGGAGTCTTCAACAGTCGCTTTATTCCAGTGAATGATGCATTACCAATACCCTTTCCATCAGATTTCCGTTTGGAGGATTTAGAAGAAGGGGTAGCTGATTTGGTGGCTTTTGGTGTCACCACAGGAGACTTTGGTCTTTTTTGTGTTGCTGCTTTGGGAGAAGCAGCTTCTGGAGATGCTGCTGGCGACTTAGACCTGGCTGGTGTTTCTGCTTTAGGAGTAGCAGCTTTTGGGGATGCTGCAGGAGACTTAGGTCTCTCTGGTGTTGCTGCTTTGGGTGTAACAGCTTTTGGGGATGCTGCAGGCGACTTGGGTCGTCCTGGTGTTGCTGCTTTGGGTGTAATAGCTTTTGGGGATGCTGCAGGAGACTTGGACCTAGCCGGGGTTGCTGCTTTAGGTGTAACAGCTTTTGGGGATGCCGCTGGCGACTTAGGTCTTCCTGGTGTTGCTGCTTTAGGAGAAGCTGCTGGCGACTTGGGTCTTCCTGGTGTTGCTGCTGGTGACTTGGGTCTTCCAGGTGTTGCTGCTTTAGAAGCTGCTGGCGACTTGGGTCTTCCTGGTGTTGCTGCTTTAGGAGAAGCTGCTGGCGACTTGGGTCTTCCTGGTGTTGCTGCTGGTGACTTGGGTCTTCCTTGGGTCTTCCAGGTGTTGCTGCTTTGGGTGTAACAGCTTTTAGGGCTGCTACAGGCGACGTGGACCTAGCTGGTGTTGCTGCTTTGGGTAAAACAGCTTTTGGGGATGCTGCAGGCGACTTAGGTCTTCCTGGTGTTGCTGCTTTGGGTGTAACAGCTTTTGGGGATGCTACAGGTGACTTGGACCTAGCCGGTGTTGCTGCTTTGGGTAAAACAGCTTTTGGGGATGCTACAGGTGACTTGGACCTAGCTGGTGTATCTGCTTTGGGAGAAGCAGCTTTTGGGGATGCTGCAGGTGACTTGGGTCTTCCTGGTGTTGCTGCTTTTGGTGTAGCAGTTTTTGGGGATGCTGTAGGAGACTTCGCTGGTGATGCTGCTTTGGGTGTAGCAGCTTTTGGAGACTTTGAAGGACTCTCTTCCTTGATGGGAGTAGTCTTTGGTGCCATTGATCTTCGTTTTAGCAAAGACTGTGGTGATGTTCTTTTCAGGGGTTCAGATCGTCTCCTTGGAGTTGCTCCCTTTCTTACAGGAGTAATTGGAGGTAATTGTTTGTCAAAATGTTCTGGACTCAACTGAGGACCAAATGATACTCTTTTCCTTTTAGAACTAGGAGCAATAGATTCAGTTGACTTTCTTTTTCTGTTCTCAGGGGTCTTTGGCAATCCTGTGATAGAACATGCATGCATTCATATTATATGATATAACTTATAAAGTTTCTAATAGTTACTAAAGATAAAATTAAATTTAGGTAACCAGGTTGTATTTTCTTTTGAAGCCACTTGCCCGAACATGTCTAATCAACCCATCAAAAACATTCCACATTTCTAATTTTATTTCTGAAAATATTTCTTTTACAATATAAAGATAAAAAAAAATTCATTGAAATTGGGTTGTATTGATATTACCTTTTATTTTGACTTTCCCTTTATATTGCCATACAAACAATAAAGAGGTACACCTTAAGCTCGACTTTTCACCTACCTGAACGATTTGGACTGGTTGATTCCAATACTGGCTGTGATCGACGTCGCAGTTCTGACAAGTTTTTCTTCAATGATGCAGTTTTAGGTACATATGGACTTCCTGCTGGCATTGACTACAAAATGAATGTTCATAGGATTATTAGTCATAAGTACGTTAAATGACAAATACTGTCTATCTGGGGAACTATCCCACAATGTAATGGCACATCCCAAGGCACATTGAAAATATTGCAATCTAATTGATCAACTTTTTCTCCGTTGTAGACAGGAGGCACTTATTTTTTCAGGGGGACCACCCACAGAAGAGGTTTTTTTCCCAGGAGGTACATGCTATAGAATTTTTTTCTGGATTGAAGAACCACCCATCAAAGCAATTTCTATTAATCTGTATATAACAAGCAAGATGACCATGAGATGTGTCAGTGAATTGTTGCATAATCTGAACTACACATTCCATTAATGACAATTCATTCTAAAGTATAGAACAGAAATACTGGTATTAACTCAGGGATCAGGAAGGTGAACCAAGCTTCTGTTATTATTATTCTTTTTTCTTTTTATAAATGGAATGAAGTCTGTCCTGTTTTTGCTACCTTTTTCTGTCGACATAAAAATCTGAAATCGTCGTTAACATGTACATGACCTCCACGTTTCATGATTATATAAATTGACGGCAATCTGCCAAAAAAATAGACACATAGTTCTGAGTCAAAACCAGTGCTCACAAACACCTACATTTTCGTATATTATCAACTATGAATATTGCAAACTGAATTCCTGCAAGGGGAGAAGTTGACAGACACACGTAGTCTTGATTTAAGAAATCTTTTTCAGTCAGTTATATTGTGGTTTAAATGCCAGCTTATAACAGAACAAGTCAATTTTTGATTGATAAACCCTATTATATTAAAGCAAATTTGAGTTATACTATGAAATTTCCATTCTACGGCCATTCTTAAGACTGTAGGGGTGTAAAAATAAAATTTAAAGTCACTTGCCCAAAATTTAATTTTAATTGCCTTGATTTTTTTTTTTTTTTTAATCACAGTACTGTACTAAGTAGAAAATAAAAAAAATAAAAACTTTAGAATTATCTAAGTAATATTTCTTATTCTATTTTACAAGATATTTTCTCCCTCTTATTAAAAAGAAAAGTAAAAATATTAATTTGCAGCATTATTTTTTGTTTTTTTGTTTTGGTTATTCCTGAATTCCGGAAACTGGATTCCAGCTTCATTATTAGTTCCCAAGTGCTATTTCCCACCTTGAACAGAGATTGTTTTTACAGAGAAATACCCCTTGCTTATGTCTTAATATAATGGTTAGACAACTGATAATGTAACTTCACTCTGAAAACCATTGTTATGTAACTAAAGAGTAGTTTATAATTGTTTTTATCCGCCAATTTTCTGATAAATGTCTGTGAAGTGGTGCACCTAGCGATCTAGTTAACTTTTATGCCCATTTCAATTTTTTTGGTGTTGTGAAATAAAAATTGTTTCTAATCCCAAATTATTTGTTTTTAGTAATATTTAAGCAGATATGTTTACACAGGTATTTACATATAAATCTAATATAGCATGAAACTTGGTGCACCTGAGAAATTATATCCAGACATTCACTTAGCTGCAACTTTCACATGTGGTGTAAGCGTTATCTCCCCTTACTGTCGTGTCGGTCTTACCGTTGACGATGACAGTGATGTACTCGCCGCGCAACTTGGACAATACTATTGCATACTGGGTTACAATTTAAACCTCTGGCTCCCCTGTTTTTTCCTCCAATATTGTACTGTTGTGTCGGTCTAACCATTGACGATGACAGTGATGTACTCGTCGCCCAACTTGCACAATACTATTGCATACTGGGTTACAATATAATGCTAAACGCGAGTTGATTGGTTGGTGGGCGTGACTTATAGCATGTGATATGTGTGACCCACGTGTGATAGATCTATCCTGAACTCATCGGGTATTACCGTACTCATAAGAACTAGATCTATCCTGAACTCATTGGGTATTACAGTATTCATAAGAACTGCAGGATGTGCCCATACTTTCTATTACCCACAGTTTTTACAACAGACGTTTCTTCAAAGAAAAAGCTCTGACATAAAATGTGATAACGCGGTTTTCAAGAGCTGCTGTTCGTGTTTCAGCCAGGATAGACTGGATAACTTTTGCGTCATCGCTAGCATAATTCACGGTAGGGAATGTGCGTCACAAACGTTAGCTAACCTGTTAGGCTACTTCGAGAACAACGTAATGGCTGCTGTGAGGCCCGCCTCGCGGTAAATTTACCTCTGTTTGTTTCTTTATCAATCAACTTTTTAAATATCAAAGGACTTTCTCAATTCACTACGGATTTTATTTATTCTATAAACTTAAGACTTCGTTGGTAATTTTGCTTGGGTTCCGATAAACAGGTAGCTGGGTTAAATGTCCCACGTGCAGTCACATTCTTTATAATCTTGTGACAACCTCCTCTCGTAACATCAGTTGTTCTTTTTTTACTAATCTCATGAAAAAGATAATCCTTTAGTTTATAGTGAAGATCAAGTAATTCACTACGAAGTTTACCGTCTGTCAGTACCCCGTTAGCATAAGATCTTCCACATACGTTTTTTTATCAGACGCAGTCATATTGTCTTTCAAACTCTAGAACATTGTCAGATAAACTCCGCCCACTCGCTCTATCGCCTGACGTCGGGTAGGCTATCTAAACTTCGCCCCTCCAGACAATTGACAGAACCACTCGACCAGTTGATAATAATGTCACTCAACATACCGAGGTATTACATCATTTATTTTGTCAACGGTTAGACCGACACGACAGTAACCACTTGAGTCGCTCGCGATACTGAAATGAGCGTTTCCCGACATTGCAACAGGAAAGACAGAGAACGAAATACAAATAAAAAAACTAAACATACACCATCTTTTCATATTAACTGTAGTTTTAATTTACTTCAACAATGTGATAGAAGTGATTTTAAAAAAGGAAAAATAATAGACCATGAACAGATGTGATTTTCTCAAGACCAGCATGTGGTACAAAAGTTTTTTCTCCTGGAAACCAACCATGCACAGAAGTTTTTTTTAATTTGCCGTCCTGGGGTAGGGGGTATATTTTAATGAAATAGCCCTAGATTAATATGAAATTTGATTCTATTTATTTTCTTTACTTATTCCATAGAAACATAACAGTCATATTTACCCTTTTTAAACATAATCAGTGTTATTGGTAATATAATTTGGCTGGTAGAAATATTTAAATATAACTGAATTTTAATGCGATTAGTTATATATTGACCCTCAAGTTTAACATTTAGACTCTCAGGAATTTGATTTGACCCTCAGGATTTTAGAGCCAAGGGTCACTGACTCTTGAGATTTTAATCCTACTGGATGCCCGGGTTACATCTTTATCATAACAAATCAACTGGTGTCTGTCTATGACAAATGAGTTACAAATATGTTAATTTCTCTTTATACCTACACGTGTAATACTGGCTGGTCTTGGGCAATACACTTATGTCCCCTAAGGCTCTATTGCATGACAACCCATGCAATACAGCCTCATGGTGTCATAGCGTAACAATATTACTATTTTTTGGGTATAATTATTCAAACAATTTTTTTTCAGAAACTAGGCTGGATTTACTTTAAAAAGATACAAACAACAAGAATTCAGTTGAAAATATCACACAATTTTCACGCATGGAGAATTGACTTGCAGTCCTGTTTTCTTTATGATTTATTTCAAAATTGCAGAAAATAATGGTAATAAAATTCAATAAAATCTCTTAAGTGTAAGTGAAAATACTATCCTACGTGGATATGAAAAATAGAGATATTCTACCATCGGGATCACAAAATGTTGTAAAACCCTCAGCAAGCCTCGGGTTTTGACAGTCAATTAGAATATCCCTATCCTTCATTTCCACATATAAAAGAGTCTTTTAATTTAGGATGGCCTATCCATTCAAGACACCTAATTATCAATTTTGTGTACGTTAAATTGCCACCCTATAGAATTGTTGAAATAACTGTATTCAACCCAATAAGCACCCCTTCCTTTATTGAAGCCTCATTTTGATGCCAAGACATCAGATCAAAACTGTATGGGTTTGCAATAATTTTGTCTTATTAAGCACCTTTTCAGCTGGGCCCTAATTGGGTCGAATGCAGTATCTCATACCATACCATATCTCATTTCTCACACCTGATATTCTTACCTTTCTTCTTCCTTCTGTTGAGGGTGTCTTTTTAGCTGAAACAAGCATTTACCATGTATAACATAATATCTTAAATGATTGTTCATTTCAAAGATTTTATGAAACAAGTCTTTTGCAAGCCATGGCAAGCAAAAATGTTCTGATCCATAGGAATGTTATCAGGACAATACGTAGTATTCGCATGACATCATACAGTTGTTTCCTGTGCAGGCTGTCTTGCCCTAAGATAGATACCTTTTTATCAGAAGTGTGGATATGTCACAAAATTAAAAATGGTGCCCTAGTACTAAAAATATAAAGCAATTTGGTTTAGATTAAACAAATACTTAAAATATGTAAATACAGTACAACAATACTTACAATCCATTTTTGGCGTAACAGCTTTAGGACTGGCCGCCCTTGATGTTGTTGCTTTAGGACTTTCAGTCTTGGGCGTTGTAATTTTAGGAGTAACAGCCTTTGGACTGGTGGCCCTTGGTGTTGTTGCTTTGGGAGTAACAGCCTTTGGACTGGTGGTCCTTGGTGTTTTTGCCTTGGGGGTGACAGCTTTAGGACTGGCTGCCCTTGGTGTTGTTGCCTTAGGAGTGACAGCTTTAGGACTGGCGGTTCTTGGTGTTGTTGCTTTGGGAGTAACAGCCTTTGGACTGGTGGCCCTTGGTGTTGTTGCTTTGGGAGTAACAGCCTTTGGACTGGTGGCCCTTGGTGTTTTTTGCCTTAGGAGTAACAGCCTTTGGACTGGTGGCCCTTGGTGTTGTTGCCTTAGGAGTGACAGCTTTAGGACTGGTGGCCCTCGGTGTTGTTGCTTTGGGAGTTGGAACAGCCTTCGGACTGGCGGTTCTTGGTGTTGTTGCCTTAGCCTTTAGGACTGGTGGCCCGGTTTGTTGGGTAACAGCTTCGACTGGCGGTTCTTGTGTGTTGCCTTAGGAGTGACACCTTTAGGTGGTGGCCCTTGGTGTTGCTGCCTTGGGAGTGTCAGTTTTAGGACTAGTGGCCCTTGGTGTTTTTGCCTTGGGAGTGACACCTTTAGGACTGGTGGACATGGATGTAGTTTTTGGAGTTGTGTTACTTTTGGGTGTCTTTTCCAGAGATTTTGACTTAGGAGTTTTTATGATAGGAGTGCTAGAAGATGTTCCTTTGGGTGTTGTGGACCTAGAAATATGATCTTTTGCTGTTCTTGAAGATGGAGATGGTGACTGTACTCGAGATTTTGCTGGGGTCATGCTTCGCCCTCTAACATCTTGGTTAGATTGCGGTGTTTTTGATAAAGGTGTTCTTGGTGGTTTAGCCTTTGGTGTCAGAATCTTGTGACGACCTTCATCACCCAATTCCTTTGGTGTAGAAGGCACACTTGCGACAGTACCCGATGGTGTCTTGGCTCTTGGCACAGATTTTTTGGAATCTTTACTTGGAGACTTGGGTGCAACTGCTGGTTGAAGATCAAGTTCTCTGTTTGATGGCGATAAAGGTTTTCTTTGATTGACAGACTTGTTAGGTGAAGAAGATTTGGCCTGTAAAAGAAAATGATAACACTATAATAACAATTTAACCAATTCTGAAGATATCACCTCATCACTGGAAAATATTCTATTTATTTCATCATCATGGGTTTCATTATTACACTAAAGGTCAGTTCTAAATCAATTTACCATTTAACCATATCTATTTTGTGATTTGTTGCAAATAATTAATGCATGTGCTGAAACAAAGCCAACTTGTGAAAACTGAAACAAACCTTAGGGGTAGAGACTTTAGTCGGGGAATTCATTTTCTTTGGAGAGACTGAAGACCCTTCTGGTAGCTCAAAGCGAAAGGATCTATCGATTATAGTGAAAATATCGCTGTTCTTCAGCTCAATATCTCCATGAACAACTTTGTCATTCACTTTAATTGGGTTTACTGTACTAAGATTGTTCAGGAACACCTGAAATAAGAAAGAACATTATTATATAATTAATATGATCAAATTAAATATCAGCATGCCATAAAGTAATTTCATCTTATCAATGAATATATGTTATCAGGAACACCTGAAATAAGAAAGAACATTATTATATAATTAATATGATCAAATTAAATATCAGCATACCATAAAGTAATTTCATTTTATCAATGAATATATGTTATCAGGGATTAATCTAGCTCTGATTTATTACCATTTATGGGTAAATTTCCCCGCAAGGAATGAATTCCCCTCTGGTCTAAAATTCCCCTGAGGATTTAAAAATTCACCCTTTGGAGCTAAAAAATGACCGTTTTTGTAACACAATTTCCCCTGTGACTTATTTTTCATTTTTTTTTTAGACTTTTGTTTAGAAATTTCTTTAAATTTGTCATACAGCTACTGCATATTTTATGAGAAACTAAAATTTTTCACTATTGAGCTTAAAATATTGCTTTTCTAAATCTTAAAATAAAATTAGTTGTTTTACAGTACTTTTTCGTCAAAATGAATATAATTTTGGACCAAAATAACAAGATTCAAATTCCCCTATATTTCGCCAATTTTTCCCCCCTATTTTGAAAAAGGATAGTTTCCCCCAAAACCTAGACTGATCCCTGGTTATACAAATATGAAGAATTTATTTTGAACATAATATGTCCCAAGATTCTCTGTAAAGCATGTCCTTCATTTGATGGCAAAACGCATTGGAAAACTAACCTAATTTGATAGCCTAAGATAAACTCATTACAATTTTAAAAGTAATTGAATGTAATATGTAATATAATAATTACATTACAAAAATGTATGCAATCATGAATGACTATTTACTTTTCAATTACATTTCAATTGCATGTGATTATGATGCTTAACATCCTATCTGACAATATCCTTTATTTCTTGGAAGCTATGACATATATACATGTATGAAGTTAGTCTGCAAAACCTCCCTATATTATTAGACTTTTTTTGTCCGATTTAAAGTCAGCTTGCGGTACCTCTTAAAATGTGAAATCGTATGACAGATTTGGCCTATGCTACTTCAGCAACATTTTTCTAATACACCGTCTATGCTGTGTCAGGAAAACGTACGCATACCTATTCATTGAGATCTCATAAACTCCAGTGCCCCCCATGTTACATCCCATTTATGAAATTAAACAATTCTGCACAACGAAAAACTTCCAAGACTTTTCTATTTCACACAACTCTAATGGCCACCGACTACACATTTAGTTTAAACGGTAGCCAATCAGCATTGCTTCTGGTTTTATCTTAAAAAAACACATGTAGCGGAGAGGTAAACAAAATGCAAGCCACTTGTAGTTATTATAGTGGAATCATGGTCGACATACATGACATATTGTCAAACATTCAAATTGAACACAAACATTGCTGGTACTGCGTCATTTTCACAATATCAAAATTGCATATATAATTCCGTCTTTGCATATTACAGAGTTTGCTCCCTTGCAGGTAGGTAATCGATTGTTACGTCATTATTTTATGAGCACATTTCACGTCAATTTCTCCGAAACATATGACTTTACGCTCGGAAACACGTGACGCAACAATCAATACCTACCCGCAAGGGCAGATAACTCTGTAATATGCAAAGACGGAATACATGTAGCACACTACAGGTATACACGTGGCTCGCATTTTGTTTACCTAAATATCCATTCCTTGGATGATAATCAATATGCTTCAAAATGATTGTCAGTACAATGTTTGCCATCAATAAGTGAAACCAGTAATTTGGTGGTTAAAACCATTATTTTTATGTGACATTTCAAAACAAATGGTGGAAGGTGGGACCATTGTTTTCTGTCAACACAGTTTTAGTATCTTAAAAACCCTATATTAGGGAGAGTCTGAAATCAAACATTTAAGACAATTAATACTTAATTATATAAGGAAAAAACATTCTTACCTTTCCTTTATCATCAACTGTGACCTTACAATGTTCTCTGGATACATTTGGGAGCTGAATGCGAATGTCACATTCATTGGATCTACAAAACAAACAATTAAGTTATAGGTTTAAAGCTGTTAACCATTATCCTAGCTACTGTGATATTTTTTTACAAATATACTTATCATTACTGAATAGTGAATATATTGATAAAATCTTAATGAAGGTTTTAATAATTGATCTTAAAGACAGAATAGTATTCCAGATGCAGGGGATATATGATGCAAGGTCATAAGCTGCTAAATGTCAGATTCGTTCGCACTAGATCTCCTTATCGATCAGTGGTTCAATTCAATGATGTTTTTCTCCCATTGGTGGGGTATAAGTTACAATAATTGAGATAACAGACTGACCTTGAGACACACTACTTTGAAAGTTTGTATTTAACTCATCATATGAAATTGTAAATGCAAAAAAATAAAATAAAAATAATAGTAATAAAAAATAGTAATAAAAAAAAGACAAAGAAAATTTAATAACTTTCTGTTTATATATATATATATATAACTGATCACACACACCAATCAGGTTTGGAAAAATATAATATTAAAATCTAAACATGTTTCACATTAACATCACTAAAATATAACTTACCTTCCAAACAAACATACTGATGTTGTCAAGGGAAATTGTGCACCATCTGCCCCCGTCCGCTTGATAACTACTATTTTACCATACAGCATACTGCAAAATATCACAATATGAGCATTATATGCCCTATATTATTCTCTTTTAAGTACTACTACTATCAATAAATTTTCAATGTGCAATTACCATGTCTACAGTGAATAAGCAAATTATGGAACTCTCAGGTAATTACAAATCAGCTGTCAACAAGTGTTCAGTCATGTGTCAGTGCATTAGTTTATATAACATAATTCGGTATAGGTATAAGCTGACAATAAAACAAATAATTTTGATTGATAATCAGATTACAGGGACCCATTACTGATATTATTTAGGAAGGGATAAGTCTGAGATATTTACAAACAGAAATTTAGTATTGAGAAATGTCTTTGTTAATAAAACAAATTCCAATTTACTATTAATTGATTCAGTTTATAAACCAGATTTTCTAGAAATTTTTGAAAGTTTGTAGAAAACTGCATGCTCTTTTCTTTGGTTTTATCCAAAAAACTTGGTTTATGTCAAATATATCACCACATAATAAAATTTTGATGATGTTTATTGATTTCCATGTTCACTTGAACTGTGAATTTTGGTTGAAATTAGTAAAAATATGATAATTCTCAATGCTTTTTATGTGTGCTCTACATTACGACGACCTACCTATATAATGTTATACTGTATCTTATCACAAGTGACATGTCCTTGTGGTAACAGACACAGAAATCAAATGAATGCAAGATTATCAAGAACATGCTAGTACTGATGCTGTATGTTACCTGTGATATGGAGTGTATCAATGTAAGTGGGTTTATTGTTTTTTATTCATCCCTTTCATTTAAAGCAATCATATGGTGAAATATCATTAAATTGTGCAATATTAAGAGCATAGACTAGTTTAAAAGTAAAATCAGTGGACAAAAACTGATAAAAAGACCAAGATGATCTGGATTAAACAGTAGCTATGCATTAAAAATGTTAAATGACTACCACATTTCCCACAAAGAAAATCTTGGCTTTTGTTTTGTAACCACATTCATCGACATTTATTCAGATATTATATCATATGCATTCGTTTTCGACTATAAAATAAAACATGAAAATAACGAATATTGAATTCACGATTTAACCGAAGAAAATTGAAATCTAGAAACTCAATCATCAACGTGACTTTGAACTTTTTGCATCATTTTACCGTTGGCATACATTTGCTCTCAGCTGTTTTCAACGCCATGTTTTTTTAAAAAGGCCGATAGCACCAAATTCAAACTTACCCGCGGAACCAGTACGAGACACTAATTTTTATAAACAAATGGTTCGCTAAATTTAATTTATCAAGAGAAACCATTAAAACTGGTAAATAACTATAATACAATGTTACTTATTAAATTGACCTTACCTTTCTAACGGCTCTTACGGTAAATATAATGTATATTGCGCGATGCGCGTACCCCGGTAATGTATCGCCGCGCGAGACTAATGATGAAGTGAGTAATACGGTCGATTCGGCTTTCGCCGGAAAAAGTATAACCGGAAGTAATATTTTATATAACAATTTTTTAGTCAACTTCAAAATAATTCGAACAAATTAATAGCAATATCATTATAATATGAAATATATATAAACATTCAATTAAGACGATAAAAAGGGAAAATAAATATTTTTCATAACCGTAAATAAACATTGGCTGTGCGCATTGATATAATTTTCCTTTCCTTGTACAAGATTTAAATGTGTTGTTCGCGATGAAATGATTGGTTGGTTAGAATCACCCGCCATTTTTAATACCTTATATGGAAAAGTTCAAAGGTCATTCTTGAATAGACCATTGAACCTCATTTGCATTTTTTGGCGTTTGTTGTGGTAAGTGTGTTTCGATATTAAGGCGGGTAAGTACGATATATACAAATATATCCAAATGTGGTCAAGTTAAGCTATGGTATATGAAGCTATATATACAAACTTGAAAGTAAGGTACAAAATGCATTTCATCCAGAATAATAATGCAGTGTTTTGCAAGGTTGTGGAACAACCGAAAATCATTCATAAACAAACGGTTTCATATGGGGCCCTTCATATGCACTAGCTAAGTACATTCAAAGGATCAAGTTCAAACTTACCGTCTGATTTACATAATGAATTTTAAGTTCTGCATTGCCTTTTGGCAATTGTTAATATCATTGGAAGACTAATATAGACTATATTGTCGTGGGATTTTACATCACTCAGTAGGCCTTATAGGCCCAGGTTGTAATCATAATTTTGAACAGCCTTGTTGATATTTCAGCCAATCGCGTTACATTATTTATTCGTATGAAGTCACGTGTATAAACAGAGGATAGTAAGTCTCAGCTTCACGCAAGTTGACCAACTCTCAGGTGAATTTCATGTAAAATTATATGACCGCTTTTCAATATAAGCTTGAATGTTATATCGTCAATACTTATGCAGTACAGATTTTTTGACATCAAACATTTTCTTACTTTCCTGTGGATTTGTTTCATCTTACTGACTTCTAAAATAATTTATAAAAGAGTAATTTAGCACATTCCTAGAGGGATATGAACTTAGACTAGAGGCATATGCTTTCCTGGGTCCATTAATTTACTTAGTACATATTCCTTATCTTGTTCTCTTATCCATCGACATTGGAATTTGATCACATCCACATATCTACTAGGACTGGTTGTGTACATATATATTCTATGCATCAAGATTTTCGCACGTCTGGAGCTGTTGACGAATACTTCATGATGGTGTTGTTTTGTTAATGTGAATATAGTGTGTTTCATGAGATTTCAACAATTATTTTTTTCCTTAATCACGACTACTGTTCCTTCATGACTACTTGTTGGGTGCAGTACTGTACAGTTAGAACCCTTTATGAAAACCCCCACTTATTTCACCTTTGAAAATGAAAAAGTAATGAAGTGTGATTTATGATATATATATTCTCTTTTATAATTAATTGTATGAATTTGTAGTAGTTCATTGATGCAAGTTTCCTTGATTTTTTGATAATTTTAATTTGATTGACCTTTAAATCTATGTCATTTATTAGTATTGGATCAGGATGCCAGGGAGACAGACAAAGACACCTAAAAGGACAACCAGAAAGTCCACTGCTGCTTCAGGAAGTCCCACTGACATTGGGTACGTTACAATCAGGAAGTAATAAGTGATATTATGATATAGTTTTTAAAATTACCGATGAAAAAATAGAAATAAAAATGTTAATACCAGTACCTTTTCTGTAAGGTATCATCTGATTACATGCTATCCAGTGAGTCTGAGTAACTCCCACACAAGCTTTACCCTGAATGGTCCTTCTAACACTAACACTTTCAACAGAAAAAAAGTTCTATAAGTAGCAGTTGATACAAGTTTTGTTCTAATCTTGCAAAACTGGAATCTGATGCTGTACCCTGAAGTTATAACAAATCTAAGTAGACAGAATTGCCCCAGGTCAGTGAAAGGTGTGAGATGAAAAGTTTGTGTTACCTGCCATAAGGAAAGTTGATTGTTATCATATGGTAGTCAATACCATAAAGATATTATGTCACACTAAGCTAGCTATATATAGCTTAATTAGATCTATAAAAACATGATAATGCCGAAAGGTTCCTGTCAATCAAATAATGTTGATCAGATTGCATTGTAACTTTCCTTGTACTTGTCTTATTTTCTGCATAAAGGTTTCAGAACTTTAGCATAAAGCAAACAATTCAAAGATATGCAGTTGTCCCATTAAGTAAGCAATTATATGCACATGTATAAACATTTGAAAGCCTGGTAATGTGTTGGAATGTATTGCAATATTTCAGAACAAAGTTCAGAAATAACAAAAATCTACTAAAAAATTCATGTCTTAACACCAAGATTTCTATATGGGTTTTAAAAACAATGTATTTTAGTACACGGGTAAAACACAATAATGGGCTCCCCTATGTTGCACTTTGGGGTCAAAATTAAACATTTCAGAAATCAAATGAAAACTATTTCATATCAATGAGTAATGTTCAAAAACAGCGATTGTTTTGAAATGACTTATGTTTAAGTCAATTTTTTTATTGTTTTATTGGGGTACCCAATACCAGGTTACGGACACTACTAATGCAAAATAACAGATGACATCTCATAAGCATCATGTATTTTAACAATTTTATTTCTACTAAACATGTGTAGCCATATATTAAAATAAGGTTATAAAATTAAACTAACTTGGTCTGTTGAAAATGGATAATCTCCAAGCAAAAACAAACATTGTGGTATATCCAAAATTTGCCATTCAAAATGTTTAAAAACAATTCAAACAATTTCCTTACAAGCATAATTATGGTCATAAAAACACTAAAAGAAACACTAGCCCTAATAACAAAACACAAATATTCAATTCAGATTGATAGAATTAACGGTAAAAAATAATCTACATCGAAATATTGGTAGGGTTACGGACACTACAGAATCGTATATTATACATAATTTCTTCATTATTTAATTGTGCTGCATATATATACATTACTGAATGAATTTGTTAATACATTATTTTATCAATGACCATTGATATATACAATGTATGTCTTTTCAGATTGATTACTATTATAATAAAATCTCAAAGATAAAGTTTAATTATGTATTATTTTATACAAGATTGAATTACCATTATATCATTCAGTTCTACATTTTTATTTGAATCTCAAAACAGAAAATCTGTTTAACTACAATAAAAGAGGCATTTCACTTAAAGGACTTGTTGCATTACAGTAATTTACTAAAATCTATATGATACATATAACAGTGCATTTAATTACTTGTAGGTATTTTTTTTCTAAAAATGAATTATGTAGATCTCTCATAACATCAATTGACTTAGATTGATTTAATTTACTCCTGTGTTTTTATGCTCCCTTCCTGCAAATGTAGTCGGAATCTGAACAATTTGATTTTTTTCATTTGTTTGGTGTTTTTGCTTGAGCCAAGTATAATAAGAACCATTTCTTTTCATCATACTGATCAGGACTTGCTACTCACTATCAACTGAACTAAAAAATAGTCAAAAAAGC
The DNA here is from genome assembly GCF_041381155.1 of Argopecten irradians. Classification (NCBI taxonomy): domain Eukaryota; kingdom Metazoa; phylum Mollusca; class Bivalvia; order Pectinida; family Pectinidae; genus Argopecten; species Argopecten irradians. The sequence goes on along the minus strand of NW_027187498.1, from coordinate 4,639 downwards.
ACATTTCTTAATTATCATTTAATGACATTTGTTTTTTCAATTTTGGAATTTCCTTAGGTTTTCCAGTTGATGCTCTGATGTTTCTACAGGCTAATCCACTTTCTTTCATGGTCTTCTTTAGAACATCATATGTATACATGCATGCTCTTCATAGTCATTTGATTTGGTTATTTCAAAGTCTTGCAGATCATTTTTCATTTACTTCATTCCTGCATGGTCTGTTCTATAGTACTTCCAGTCTTCCATCTCTCGATCTTAGTTCAAACTTTGTCTAATTTAAAGAAAAAAAATATTAATATCAACTACACTTAAAAGATTGAAATAACATAAGGTATACCTTTATCATATGAATTAACATAAATATTCATAATCTTTAAAGATAATGAGAAAAAACTTTAAAACACTACTTGTTTTGAAGGTCTGACATTTTTGTAGTGTCTGTAACCAGTGACATATTGATCAAATGTAGATATATTGTGAATAAAATCTGAAATGATTAATGTTGAATTTTTTTTTTCATATATCTTGTGATCAAAAGAGAGATTCTAAAAATCATTTATAGTAAAATTGTTAAAATTTTGTTATTCATATTTCAACTAAACTTAATTTTCATACCAAAAAATCCACAACCAGAGAGAAAATCTGTTCACTAAAGTATTTGTGAAAGATAAATTAAGGTTAAAAACAGATTTTGCTATTATTCAATCAATAATTGATAATAGTGTTGTGTACTAAAAACTCATAAAAATACTCATATCAGAGCTCTTATAAATAATCAACAATATGGTTACAGACACTACATTTGTTCCATGTGACAAGTTTTACTCAACTTCAAGCAAAATATCCACAAATTCTGCAGTATATGGCCTCAGGATCTCCTTCAGATGTCTTCAGAAAACCATATGCATCTTTCAATGCCTCATTACTTGGCAACCTGTGTGTTTGAATAACTAGAATTTTCAGGACTCGCACGCAAGTTGTTTTCGATGTTGTTTACTTAATAGCTTATTTAGTCAAAACAATATATAAAGTGACATGCACTTTCAAAAATATAAAATCTGTGGTGTCATTGTTTAATCTTAAGATATTCTACCAATAAAATGTGTTCAGGGTTTGTTATACACTATCTGAAAACATGCAGTTAGAAATCAGGTTACGGACACTACAGCAAATCGTAGTGTCCGTAACCTTCATGACCCTGTAGTTTTAAAGCAGTACTCATAAGGAGATTATTTTTTTTACATTTTATGGGATATTAAACTAAGTAGTTACTACACACACACACACAAAAAGAAATAGATCTTCAAAGCATTATATAGGAATAATGGAAGTGGTTACGGACACTACATGTTTTTTTTTGTTTTTTTTCTTTTACAAAGGAAAAGTGCCTCGCAAAACTTTGCTGTATCATTAAAAATATCTAGTTGCAAGTAGGACTTAACTATAAAATCTATAGTTTAAGTATAAATTAAAAAATTTCTAGGCTATAACATGGGGCAAGTTTTGAAAGGTAAAAACGCATAACGAAGCCGGTAATTGTAACAAATTAGATTTTCATTGCCATTTTTAGCCCACCATCTGATGATGGTGGGCTATTCAAATCGCCTTTCGTCCGTGGTCCGTCCGTCCTTCCGTCCGTCCGTTAACAATTCTTGTTACCGCTATTTCTCAGAAAGTACAGAAGGGATCTTTCTCGCATTTCATATGTAGGTTCCCCTAGGACCCTAGTTGTGCATATTGCATTTTGGGACCGATTGGTCAACAAGATGGCCGACAGGCGGCCATCTTGGATTTTGATAGTTAAAGTTTGTTACCGCTATTTCTCAAAAAGTGAAGAAGGGATCTTTCTCAAATTTCATATACAGGTTCCCCTAGGACCCTAGTTGTGCATATTGCATTTTGGGACCGATCGGTGAACAAGATGGCCGACAGGCGGCCATCTTGGATTTTGATAGTTAAAGTTTGTTAACCCTATTTCTAAAAAAGTGAAGAAGGGATCTTTCTCAAATTTCATATGTAGGTTCCCCTAGGACCCTAGTTGTGCATATTGCATTTTGGGACCGATCGGTGAACAAGATGGCTGACAGGCGGCCATCTTGGATTTTGATAGTTAAAGTTTGTTACCGCTATTTCTCAAAAAGTGCTGAAGGGATCTTTCTCAAATTTCTTATACAGGTTCCCCTAGGACCCTAGTTGTGCATATTGTATTTTGGGGACAGATCGGTCAACAAGATGGCCGACAGGCGGCCATCTTGGATTTTGATAGTTAAAGTTTTGTTACCGCTATTTCTCAAAAAAGTACTGAAGGGATCTTTTTCAAATTTTATATGTAGGTTCCCCTAGGACCCTAGTTGTGCATATTGCATTTTTGGACTTATCGGTCAACAAGATGGCCGAAGGTGGCCATCTTGGATTTTGATAGTTAATGTTTGTTACCACAATTTCTCAAAAAGTGCTAAAGGGATCTTTCTCAAATTTCATATACAGGTTCCCCTAGGACCCTAGTTGTGCATATTGTATTTTTGGACCGATCGGTATACAAGATGACCGACCGACGACCATCTTGGATTTTGATAGTTAAAGTTTGTTAATCGCTATTTCTCAGAGAGTACTGAAGGGATCTTTCTCAAATTCCATATATAGTTTCCACTTGTACCCTAGTTGTGCATAGTACCTTTTAGGACTGATCCATAATGCCTTTCGGGACTGATGGGTAAACAAGATGGCCAACCGGCTGCCATCTTAGATTTCATTGTTGTAGTTTATTACCACTATTTCTTAGTAGTGTGTTTGAAAAAGTTTGAAAAGCAGGGAAAAGATCCCTATTTCCATTGTCAGACATAGATCATTCTTTGGTGGGCGCCAAGATCCCTCTGGGATCTCTTGTTTATTGTATCATTATGAATGATACATCATTCAATTCGTAAAAGAATATCCTATTTGGTTTTATTTTAATCTTGGCATTAAACCTATTTTACAATGTGTTTATTTGGTCTGTCAAAAACAGATTTTTTTAAGTGCAACAGCATAACGTAGAAAAATGGATCATTTTCAGCATTTCCTCTTTGTATAACTCAAAAACTATCGAAGCAATTCTCATGAAATTTGGAACACAGTCACAGTATTATATATATATATATATTTGTTGAAAATGATTAACAAATTGAATTAACTTAATAATTGAAGCTGGTATGACTGTATAACATTGGATAGTTTTAAAAGAGCCCTTTATTGTGTTTTACCCGACAGTGACTTAGTGAACAAAGGTTGCATCAGATCCGTCTCTCCATCCTTTCTTCCTTCTGTGAATCTGTCCTTCCACACATTGTCTTGTCCATGACCTATCTCCTATAAGTAGTATAGTAAAAACAATAAGGCATCAGAACTAAGGGGTAAAGGCTTTGTAATATGGGCTTATCTAGAGAATGTGTATGGTGTACTAAAATAAGACCACCTATATTTTGACTTTTCATTCTCCGTTCCTTATTATTTTCCACCACAACTTGGTCTCAGCATTTTGTTCTAAAATTATAATTTTGATCGCCATGGAATTTTGTCAGGTCATTTCTGGTGATCAGCAGATGTGTTGACCGGTTTCATTTTTTTTTAGTTTTTTTTTTACCAGCATCCAAGATGGCCGCCACATTCTTTCATTGTTCAAAATTGAACTGCATATAGATATTTATTTACTGGTCCGATTTGCCTGTAATCGGTTTCAATATGTAGTTAAAATCAGATTTTTAATTTTAAAAGTGAAAAATACCATACTTAATGAAATAAAATAAAATAAAAAATCTGGCTGTTTGAAATTTTCTACCTGGTTCTTGGATTGAAGCAAGGATCCATTTCAGGGCCACTATTATTTGTGTTCTATTTTTAACTTATAGATCATAAGGTTACTAGTGACATATAACTACTTTGAGGTCATTTTTGTTGACCTGTAGATGTTCAACTTTTGCAGACCAGGAACCAAGATGGCTACCACTGCATGCATTTGGTAAAATTGAACAAAAAGAAACATAATTGAGAACACAAATTTAATACAATTATAAACATCGCTGTGCCTAATATATTAACTTTAAATGATGTGACTTTTCAAAAAGCATTTTTCTGCTGTGAAATAAAAATTTATTTACCGGTAAAACAATGTCAAATCATCATGCGGGGAGGTCACTCTTGTCAAACTAGGCTCTGTGGAGATTGGGGGAACTTTATGTAACAGCACCCATCACAATTAGATCTTGTTAAATAATGACTTACTCTGTGCAATACGATTTTGTGAAATGCTATCTGAAATTTGGTCATATTAAACATTATTCAATTTCGCTGTGGGCAGTTATATATATTGTACATGTGTTGGATACAGTATTGTAATTGAAAATCAAAATAAAGGGATACTTGGTCAGTAGGACTAGGGGTACTCCCTATCAACGACAATTTCAACTATTGCAATACAATTTGTTTCACTATCAGATAATACATATTATGATAGTTAAATACTGCATACTACAATTGCAATAGTACTGTGAATTTGTGATAGTGTTGCATCTATTATATTCAAGTTGATGAATTGGTTGCCATGTCGTACATGAAGTAAAATATGGGTTTAGAGTTATATCCCTTTACCTTCTAACATTTA